>NC_056522.1:140669603-140679783 GCF_019175285.1 Sceloporus undulatus
CAGAATCTCACATTTTGACCTCCAGCCCACAATGTCCTGAAAATTCCCGTGAAGGTGAACAGCAGCTGAGTCTTCATAAAATAAATCCCAAGAATGGGAACAGTCTGTCTATCAATTTATCAGGAAAATATTATCATACCGCACTTATAATGTATGTTTGGTATCAAAACCAGAAATGATGATACAAGATGCTGCTAAAGTAGTAAAAAATGCTTCTAAAGTAAAATCACTGTCAGTGACCCTGGGATTCCAAGATGGCCTGAAAAAAACAAAGCATTGTTGATGGGACACCAGAGAGGGCCTTCTTGGTGGCTGCCCCTAGACTCTGGAGGCATACTCTTTTAATTGTACTATTTTTAAAGAGTTTTTAATCTTTTTATAGCATTTTATTCTTTAATCTTGAGTTTAATTTTAAGTATGTTCATTTTTTTGTATGTTTTTAATATTATTGAGTTTTTTAAAATATTGAAAGCCACTTGGGGCCCCAGTTTTGGAGAAAATAGAGGATACTAATAATAACAGTAATAATATTTTAGGTTTCTCATTAACCAGATAGTTATTGAAGATAATGAATGAATTGATGTCTAAAATTCATTTATGACTGTGAAGTCTCAGTGAGAGTGCAAATTTCTGCTTTTTCCTCTTTTTTTCTCTAAAGAGTGGCTGTGTGAATCAAAAAGGCTACTGCTCACTAAAAAATAAAGTGCGCTTTAATCAGGTTGTCATAGACACAGCTTTTTTGTGGTTGTTCTGATGCAGAAAGTCCTACCTTCTTAAAAAATTTTAACTGTGAATTTTACATATGTTTAATACTGAGTAATTTCTAAAACAAAACTGTATTTTCTAGCTTGCAGGACATGTATCAGACTGTATTGTAATCATTTTACTATAGAAAGTATTAAACTGCAATTTTCTCATTTCTTCTGAAGTGTGAAATACAATGGATCTAAGAAGCATACTAATACATTCTTGGTCATCTCAGTTGAAAGAGCCTTTTTCCTAACTACATATCGTTTCTAATCTTAATTTTTCCACTCTCTAAACCATCCCTTTCCATTATCAGTGATTAAAATGAGACCTCTGAACCCTGTGCAGTAAGTGTAAATGCATGAAGAATCCTCTGGGTTAAACATTAAGCAAACAAAAATGTCATGTAATAGGTAAATCATTTTATTTTTTACAAGCTAGAGTGTGCCCTTAGTATCCAGTGGGGTTGGGTCCCAGGACCCTCCATACCAAAAACCATGGGTGCTCTATCACACCTTTCCTTCAAACAGCCCTAGGCAATATCCATGGTTTTCTTGATGTTATTCCACAAAACCCTCCTGGGATGTAGTTTTAGGCTGAAAGAAAATGGGTTGCAAAGTTACCCAGTGAATTTAATGCCTGGGTGAGGATTTGAAATCAAGTCACTCTCATCCTACTGCAACACAGAAAATTACCCTACACTAGTTCTTTTTGATAAATCAATGGATCAAGACTGCTGCCACACGGCAGAAATAAGGGAGTTTGATCCCACCTTAACTGCCATGGCTCCATGTTATGGAATCCTGGAATTTGTAGCTTGTTGTGGTGCCAGAGTTCTCTGACAGGCAAGGCTAAAGATCTCACAAAACAACAAATTCCAGAATTCCATAGCATTGAGCCATGGCAGTTGAAGTGGTGTCAGTTGCATCAATTCTGCAGTGTAGATGTAGCCACTGTTGCATAAATAGATGGAGCCCTAAACACAGTTGTCAACCAATATAGTGGTGACAATTGAGTGTTCCAAAGACTCAATATGTAGTCATGACTGAATTACTTTTTTTGGTGTGTGCGTTTTAGTTGTGCTTTTAAAATTTTGTATAAGTTTGAGGTGTTGGTTATAATCTTTAAAGCCCTACATGGCCTTCTTCCACATAATCCACCCTGCACACTTAGGTCCTCTGGGAAGAATCTGTTGCAGCCCAAGAAGACCAAAGTGACTGCGATAACCTAGAGTACTTTTTCATCTGCTGCTCCTAGACTATGGAACAACCTGCCAGATGAGATTCGTCATATTACCACTCTAAAAGCCTTTTAAAAAGGCTGTCAAGATGGATCTCTTCTGGCAGGCCTTTCCAGATTAGCCTTCTAGACCAGCCTCCCTCTCACTGACATCACTGGCCCCGTTCCTTCCTAGAAAATGATACCTGTTCTCGCCTCAACTCTATCTGAAATTTTGGTATATTTTAGCACATTTTTATTGTTCTTTTTAATTTATTTGCTGTCTAATTCTTATTTTTAATTTTTTTTTAACCTAACGTTTTTATTGAAGGGGGAGGGTTGGGATAGGGGATGTTTTTTCTTCTTGATTGCTAATTTTTTAAATTCTATGTTGTTTTATTGTTTACTTCTGATGTAATCTGCCTTGATTCCTTTGGGAAAAGATGGAATATAAATAAATTATTATTATTATTATTATTATTATTATTATTAATGTAATTTTATACTGTTTTTACTTAGATTATTTTAATTGTTTTTATATTTTTTACCGTAAAGGTTTTAAAATGTTTTTTTTTAATCTGTGAGCCACCTTGGGGTCCTTTTCTGGGAGAAAGGTGGCATACAAATGAAATAAATTGTGTGAATTCATTGCCTTTAGGTGTCATTGTACCTCATGTTTCAACATTCTGCCTTTGCCCTTCTTTTCTTCATCCATTTATTTCCACCTGCAGTTATACTTTTCAGTTTACCTCTCCTGTTTTCTCTCTCTTTGTGTAGCAAACCTGCACCAGATCTCCCTCTTTCTTTTCTTTCATACATCTTCCCATTTAAGCTAGCTGGGACATATGGGAGCTGTATCCAAAAATATTTAAAAGCCTCATGATTCCTACCCCTGATTTTGGAAATGTACTGTGCTGAAAGAATCAATATGTTATTTGGAGGATCTGGATGCTCTGGATATACTGATGACACTCAGCTCTTCTTATATTGTATTTCTTTATTGTTGTAACCCGCCCTGATTCTATGTGATTGGGTGGGCTATAAATAAATCCTTATTGTTGTTGTTGTTGTTATTATTATTATTGTTGTTGTTGTTGTTGTCATCAGAATCTGCTGGGTTTTACAGGTGTTGGGCCAGTACCTGGATGTTCTTATGGGCTGGATCACCACCAATAAACTGAGATGGTGACTGTTAGTGGTTCCCAAGGCCAGAAAAAGAAAGCAGCTCAGCAAAATTTTCTGTCGTTGTTATTCTTCTTCTTCTTATTATTATTATTATTACCACACTTTCCTCCCAGTACAGGACTCAAGGTGGCTGAAGAACTGTGAATGACACCTAGTACAGTCTGACTACCCTGATATTTTCTAAGGATCCCAGAGGATCAGCTCAGTACATGTCCTGTTCTGGATTTCAGATTTTAGACATGCTTTCTTAGCACCAAATCAAAATAGAATCCTGCAAATACATAAACACTGTGCTTTATATATGTTGCCTGCTTTAGCAAAGCAGTTTAATTCACAAAATATATTTGTGAGACAAAGAGCTGCAAAGGGTGGAATGATAGCCCTAAGTAATTTTCAGGCTGCCAATGCTCTATCTGTGTATCTCCTTGCCAGTTTCATCACTTGCAGTCTAGCCACATTAATCTTCCATTATACATCTCCTGAAACCAATTGATCTTGCAATAAAAGACTAGTGCAGATCAATTGATTGGCATCATTCAATTGATTTGAACTAATCAATATAACAAGTGTGAAGCAGCATGATTTAGTGGTTTGAGTTTTGGACTGGGACTTGGGAGACCAAGATTCAAATCCTGACTTGCCTGTGGAAGCAGATGGGCAGGGTGATCAGATGGCATAACTCCAAAGAAGGACAAGGAACCTCAAAATGTTGGACATTCAAGAAACATGTAAGACATTACCTAATTAAAGCAAAAAAACACTAATATAAATGTAAATTCATGCTTCTTAGTTATGCTTAAAATGGAGGCTATTTTGAAATTCCTCTTGGACAAAAAGTTGAAATGTAGGGCATGTTCTCAAAAAGGAGGATGTCTGGTCACCTTGCCCATGGGTAACTTAGGGCAATTCACACTCTCTCAGTCTCAGAGGAAGGCAATGGCAAACCCTTCTGAACAAATCTTACAGAGAAAACCCTTAGGGTTGCCATAAGTCAGAAATGACTTGAAGGTATACAGAAACAACATATTGTAAAGCCAAGCGACTTAAGCCAATCTACAATTCAAGATTTTGCTCATTGTTACATGATTCTGGGTAGGATGTATAGAAAGGATACATCAGAGAAAGGTATTATGTAGCAGGAACTTAATTGCTTTTTTGTTCTGTCCTTGTTTATGTCACCAAAGAGGCAAAGAGCTTCTTAGATGCCACAGCAGCTTTTCACATTCACAATTGAATGCAGTGTTATTGGAATGCCAATCTCCAGCACAGGGTATTGTGCATAACATGTACAACAACTGTTCTGCAGCATTTCTTTCTTTTTTTAATTATTTTTTCAATTGTCAGAGGAATAAAAGACACAATAGATAAAGGGAGGAGAGATTCAGAATGGATGAAGTACAAAAGTCCATGGTTTCTTTTCTAGACTGAGGCTTCAGTTCCCAGAATTAACATGCTAAGATATATAAGCAAGTGAAGTAGTTCAAAGGGTGAAGATTAAAAGGTAAAGAAAACAAAACCCTTAAGTGCTTTTTTTCTTGCTGCATTCCTATATTGTAGCAAGCCTGTACAATGTGTCTTGTTATAAAACAGTGCATTGTTTGAAAAAGACAAACAAATGATTTAAACATGCTTGCTATGTAGGAGAAAATTACTAAAAAAACTCAGTGGTTCAACAGAGTGGGATCGGATGTCTAGTTTCTCATTTGTAGGTAGAAGCATCAATAGGCATAGACATCCCTACCTTAGCTATGTTTGCTGGTGGGGGTTGGATTATCCATTGTTAGCCTTTTATACAGGTATTACAACAAAAGAAATAAAAATCCAGGGCTGATAGATTGAGTCTTAAGAGGTTCCACCACAAAATGCCAAGTCTGTACCTTACACTTCTCATCATGTAGAAAATATCTTGAAGGATTTGGCACAAAAGCTCTAAAGGTAATCTGTCACTAGTGCACAGTCTTTTTTTAAAAATCAAAAATCGCTTTAAATATTTATGTTACATTTTATTTTTTTGTGGGGGGGACACATTTATGCTGTTTGGATAAACTGCTGGGATGACTTGGAATGTTCCATTTTAGGGCTAAATGGAAATGTCCCCATTTCACTATTTCACAGAACCATTTTCAGGCTAGAAAATTAGAAGGCTGATTTTCAGAAAGAGAGCACAACATTTCGGGGAGGGAGGAGCTGAGTGGCTAGTTTCAAACGACCTGTTATAAAAGGTATTGTGGGTTAAAGGAAATGAAAACTACAACAAAATGTCTGCTCCCACAATAGACCTCAATTTATTTCCCCAGACTTCTGCCGAGAAAGGGACTGGGAACCAAAATGGTGACCACTGTTGACAAGACTATGAAGAGATCCACTACCTTTTGTTGTTTCTACAAAATTTCTCTATAAGTTTCATAGTGAAGTCAAAGGCTTTCATGGCTGGCATCCATAGTATTTTGTGGGTTTTTCGGGCTATGTGGCCATGTTATAGAAGAGTTTATTCCTAATGTTTTGCCAGCATTTGTCGCTGGCATCTTCAGAAAATGCTGACCTAGAAAAAGAGTGTGTGTGTGTGTATACACACACACACACACACACACACACACACATTGTGTGACCCTGTGTAAGGAGAAGGGATTCCCAGGGCCAGGAGCTTTCCCAGCAGACAATGATCACCAGTTAGCAGACACTAACCCTCTTTTGCATATCCTCTCACCCTGAGGCCCTGCCATCAACAACAGAATAATACACAGATTAACATAGGAATCCCTGCTCTTTACACAGGGTCACACAGTATATATATACCCACTATTTTCTAGGTCAGCATTCTCTGAAGATGCCAGCTGCAGATGCTGGCAAAATGTCAGGAATAAATTCTTTTAGAACATGGCCACATAGCCCGAAAAACCCAGAAAAAACTTAGGCGGGTTACAGACCGCCGAAAAGCGGCACTCTGCTGCCACCGGCAGTTGCTGCGTCTGGGAACTGCAGCAGCCAAACCGCACGGTTCCTGGACGCAGCAAAGAAGAAGCACCAAAATGGGGCTTCTTCTTGTGCCCCCACATGGGACGCCACGAGGCGCTATTCGCGCACTCGCGGCATCACATCCAGGGCGCAACGTGCAGACGTTATGCGTCCAATATGTCAAAATGGCGGTGCCCGTGTGTATAGGGCGCCGCCATTATTATGCCCCCATCACATGCTAGGGGTGAGGCCAATATGGACGCTAGGTCCTCGGCCAACCCCTAGCACATGACGGGGGCGCCGCAAAGCCCTGTTTATAAAGGGCCTAAGTTTCATAGTACTTGTAATGGGGAGGGCTTGAATTCTGAAGGGAGACAAAGAGCCATACTGTATGCTACTCAAGCTGGCTAAGAGGCAGTTTGATTAAAAGAGATGGAAACAAATTGCAGGGTTCGTTATCTGACAAAATCATGGGAGAAAAGACAGAAGGCAAAGGAAGCATAATGGAACAAGAATGGCCATGTTCAGGAGGTCTGATGACCAGTTTCCCAATTTCATGTCTATGCCTAGAATTTAGAGCAGATGTTGCTGGACTTTCAACCAAACTGGAAGACCATATGAGTCCCAACTCTGGCCTAGACTCTCTTCCAGCAGGTGATTTCACAGTCTAGAGGTGACTGAAGAAAAAATCTTCTCGCTGACAGTTGCCTGTTTTGGCTGTCTGAAGTAAATGTTCCCCAGGGGACCGGAAAGTAAGGGATGGATTGTATGGGAGGAGGTGATCCCATCCTGGACCGAAACCTATCATTTGTACCTTGCCTGGAAACTAATGCTTGCCTTGCCTGGAAACTAAATGCACATCCCACCTACATTTTTAACATTCCCTTTGTTTGTACAGTATGCAGGTTTCTTCTTCTTGCATGAAAATCTGTATACATTTCTGAAACACATTTTCCCTACTACATGCATTTTGTATGAACACGTTACTATTGGCAATTACTTCTGTGTATATTTTTCAACTTTACTCTTTTAAAATAACTTTTAAAAGATACACTTGCTCCTTTTTTAAAATTTCTCCAAAACACACCACAAAAATCCCCAATGTGTGAATTTTGAGGGCAAGGCACACTTTATCTTGAAATGAGTCTTGGGAGGTACAAAATGAATACCTTTATTAAAAATCTCAATGGCAGTGAAATTCTTTTCCATGCCTAATGCTTTTTTCCATGCAGCTATAAATGCCTCTAAGAGGCAAATAAAGGTTGAGAAGCAATATGTAGCAATGGTGGTCATGCTGAATTACATCTAATTATTTTAACTGAGGAGACACATCTTGTTACAGGCCCTTTGGTTTATTCTGCATTGTAAAACAATACTAACATTCTGGAGTATTTAATGCCTTTCCCATCCTTTCAGCTGCTTGATTTTAATTTCCTTTTATTTTATACTGAAATAAAATCATCTGAATTCTGAGTACAGTGGCAGTAGCACATGATGATCCACAAGAGAAGTGAAAGACCCATATTATGTGGTCAGTTCTCATCTACTGCACACCAGCTGTTGTAGAGTAAATTGAGGGGGGTGGCATGTATAGAGTTTAGAAAATTGTTTTCTGCAGGCACCTTGTCCTCTATTACCATATCCATCACAATCATGATTGCAACATCTGCTTTAAAAGATAAGATCCATGCTTGTACTGAACACTGCCCTTTCCACTATGGAAATTATCCCCAACTTTCACTCTTTCGTTTTATTTTGGATAAAGGCAGAGGTACCCAAACGGAAACTAACTGGACAATTTACAAAAAGAAAATATAGTGATTTGTATTGTATAGATATCTATTCAGATAAAAAGAACTATTCTGCGACTATTTTTACATGGGATTTCTTAGTAAGCAATATTGGAAAGGGTCTTAATATATCATCATATAGTATCACAATATGTTTGAAGACATCAGAAGTTCAACACAACCAGTGTGAATATATTCCATTGTCTAGTGTTTGGCTACTAGGGTGGCTCAGTGTCCCAATTTGAAATCTAAACCTGAAACCAGATTGATAAGTGACTGGATCACAGTAGGCAACTCTCTGGGGTTATGGGACTACACCAGTCCCTTCCTGAGAAATTCGAAGACTGGACCAACCCCACACCTAAGATTTCTCCCCTCCCATAAGTTCCTGGGCCTCCCATCTTCCCCAGCCTCCCACCACTCAAAAAGGATGGGCCAAAATTGACAAGTCACAGCTCTTGGACCCTCCAGACTTCAAAACTGGCCATTTTGTCCTGTTTTTCAGGTGGCCATGGGGCTGTTTTTTATTCAAAGAAGTATTTTATTTCCCCTGATAATCAATCAAAGTAGAAATCACTTCTGTTCACTTCCTCTTTTGAAAACTGTTTTGCCTCTGAAGCTTAAAACAGGCCTCAAGGGACACTTTGTACAGCCCTAACCTAGATAAGCAATTTAATCTAAGAACCCTTGGAGCGTGGATACCACCATTTGCTCTAGTACCTTGCTCAAGGGCAGCAAATTGAAGAATGCAGGAAATTATACAACATGAATCTGACATAACATAAAATGACAATCAGCAATACAACCAACCTGTACAACCAAGATGAACCATCTAAGTTAATATTTGTTAGTGTAGGTTGTCTCCTTTTAATAATGAGAATAAAACATATACTCAGAATCAAGCAATAATAGATGGCAATGATGTTGGTGTTGATGGCAGTGATAATGAGTGCTCTTCTTCAGGAAATGCCAATCTGTTCCCACTCCCATTCAAAAACTGAGGTCATGTGAATATAAATGATGATCCGTACCACAATTTATTGGGAAGCAGTCCCTCACTGGTTAAGATGCTGACTCTGATGATTGCAAGATCAGCAGGTTGACAGTTCGAGGCACAAGTATTGTGTGATGGAGTAAGCTCCCATCACTAGTCCCAGTTTCTGCCAATCTAGCAGTTCAAAAGCATGTAAAGGTGTAAGCAGATAAATAGGTACAACTTCAGTGAGAAGGTAACAGTGTTTCATACAGTACTGCTGGCCCCATGACCACTGGCATCCTCTTCAGACAGCGATGGTTCTGTTAATAATAGAGATGCTTAAGAAATTTCTTCAGTTTCTATTTTAATGCAAGATTACTCATTTCTCATATAAAATCAAATTTGGCCACAAATACACATTTTCAGGTTTGTCAGGCAAATCACAAAACCAGAACAACAGCTTAGAAATAATGTACGTTTTTGAAAAATATGTATGACATTTTTTTAATATGACATCTCCAAATGAGCAAATATAGGCTAAATGCATTTTTTTAAAAATAACAACACAGAGAAACCCAGTCATTTTGATTTTGATGAATCAAAGGCCTGTTACAGACTGCCAAAATAAAGCTGCTTCGGGTTTCTTTGGAGGTATGCTGTTTAAATGATGCATGCATCCTAAGAATCCGGAAGCTGCACCAAAGCTGCACTCCAGTGCTTAGGAATGGAGTGTGGCTTTGGTGCGACCTCCAGACTCTTAGGACCCATGCATCATTTAAATAGCATACCTCCAAAGAGACCCGAAGCAGCTTTATTTGGGCAGTCTGTAACAGGCCAAAATCTGCACCACTGAAATGGATTGCACCATTTCTGTGCTGTTGAATACAGCCGAGAATCAGAAAAAGCTTGGCACTGAAAAAACAAGAACTTTGGTTTAATTGTGTTGGATAGATTTGCATACCTCACTCCATTGCAGTCAAAGTGTTTCCCCCCCTGACTATTTGATAGGATGCAACTGGTGACATATTTGTGCATTTGAAATAATGTTTCTAAATCTTAATTGCATTACGTGAATAATTACATAATTATCTAAAATAGCATAGAAGAAAAACTCAATTTAACTTATAACACATAGCCAATGGGGAAAAATTCTTACTATCCTTGTTATTCTGTTGTTATTGAAAGTAATGTGAAATTCTTTGAATATTTTGTTTAAAATAAATCTAGGAACAAACCATCTCGACCCAATAAATATTGTTGTTGTCGTTGTTGGAGGAGAAGGAGGAGGAGGAAGAGGACAGCAATCAAT
>NC_056522.1:140679793-140767630 GCF_019175285.1 Sceloporus undulatus
AATAATAATAATAATAATAATAATAATAATAATAATAATAATAATAATAACAATAATAATAATCTACTCTTGTCAGAGACGTCATATAATGAATCAAAGTCCACAGCACTGAAATGGATTGCAGAGCTAATGTAAACATTCTCACATGAGAGAATTTATCAGGCCTTAAAAAATAGGCCATCTGCCCCAGCCAGGAAGAAGAAAAACAATCTTGTTCTAGCTTGCTCTATCCTTTGCTCTCACTTGCTTTTAACTTTGCAAAGCTGTGGGATATGGGTGTTGCTTTTTAAAAAAATAATCAAACAAAATATAAAAGTAGAGGGGAAAAATCCAAAGCTTTCTTTCAGTGCATACTAGAATTAAGACCTTCGCACACAGTAATGGAAATGGAAAATAAACTACAAGCAAGGCCTAGTCCACTAACCCCATTGCATTCTAATTAGTGATGTAATGACCAAGCTATGGAGGAAAAGCAGTCCTGCTGAACACTGGCAATTGCAAGGAACAAAAGGAGATCCATTCTGGATAGATCAGACCAAAGGCATATCTGGTTCAGCAGTCTATTTTCCAAACAAGCTGGAAATGGATGGAGATGGATGGAGACTAGCCAGATGTGGAAACCATATTGAAAAAAACAATTTTTTCATCTTCTCAAGAAGTGCTTGTTCTGATGTTTGTTTCCTCTGCTGGAGAAGCATCGAAATTTGCTGAACCTAAGTCATCTGCTTGATTTCTGCCAGTACTTCACCTGAAAACAGAAGAGTGAGTTCACATTTTCATATGGAAAATATCCATTTCAAACTTCCCAAAATATTAAAAAACGGAATGCATTTTTTCTCAAAAATATGTCCTGTTGTTTATTCATTTATTTATTGGATTTATATCCCACCTTTCTCCCAAGAGATTGTGAGTATGATGACGCAATTAGAAAGGGAAAAAAGTACAAAAACACATTTCAAATAGGCATGCAACCCAAAATGTTCACCTATTAAAATGTTCAAAAACAGACTTCAGACAATGCAAAAGTATGCATGAATTGTATACTTCGGGGGGAAAGTGCCCAAAATATATAAGCATCACAACCCAGTATAGAAAAAGGATGGGACAAAAATGTAGGTAAGAAATTGAGAAAGTCTACAGGAACAAGCCTGATCTATTTCAGCATTCTTAATTTGTTGCTAGTAATTTACTATTGTCTTATTATGGGAATGACTGTCCTCCATCTCCTCAGCTACTGATTATACTGTGTGCTATTTGTGCTATTTTATTATTGTGCATTGGAGTTTTATATACCATGTTTCAAATTGGATTTACCTTTCGATTTGCTTTTTACTTTACTTTTAAATTTAATTTTCCCAGAGAAAAGTTTTTATTGAGCTGATGCAATTCTAGTAAATAAATACATTTAGGACTAGTGTGGATGTATATGCTTTATTCTCTTATTTGTTTTTCTTTTGATATACATACAGAAACAGCCATCAAGAAAATGATTCCAGCAACTTATTTTGAATGTGAACATGTTTTTCC
Source organism: Sceloporus undulatus (assembly GCF_019175285.1). Lineage (NCBI taxonomy): Eukaryota > Metazoa > Chordata > Lepidosauria > Squamata > Phrynosomatidae > Sceloporus > Sceloporus undulatus. Next base: position 140,681,321 of record NC_056522.1, read on the forward strand.
ACTTTAAGATTTGAGATGATTTTCTTAAAAACTGACAGTTGTGTTTGGGGGAACATATTTATATTATTTATCTGTTATTTATGTCAGTTATCTCCCACTTTTCCCCTTACTGTGACTACAGATATACCATTTCTGTCTAATGATATGCCATTTCTAACTTGAGCTGTTCCTATTGATTCGCCATGTCTATGTAGTTGGGAGAACTATGTTCCTTCTCCTTTTGCTACTTGAAAATAATATTTTTTTAAAAGGATAGCCATAGAGGTTCATGAACAAAACAAAGTCCAAAACCCACAGATAGGGTACACCTTTATTTGGACCCATTAAAATTCCATAGAAGTATGCAAGCTTCTGAATTCTCCAGAAATCTTAATCAGACCAAGTGGTTCAAAATAATCAAGTGGAGTGAGAGAAAGCATGGAAGTCCAAAATTTGGCCACAAGTTGTGGCATAAGGTCTGCAGCTAAACTCCACCCCAAGATGGAGATTGCAACTGTTAGGTGTAGAAGTATAAGATGGAAACTAAAAGTACCTAATGGGAAGGAGAGGAAATTGTGGATCCCCATTTCAGACGTCTGACTGCAACGCAAATGAGTTCTCTTTCTGTACTGCCAAGCAAGTTAACATCCAAATATTATCTCTCTTGTAGTACAAAAGGGTCAAAGAAGAGATCTAACATTATCTTGTCTTCCAGAAAACTGATCTTGACATCAAGGACTAATGCTTCTATCTGAAAACATAGATTCTTCTCCACATTGTTATTTGATCAACTACCTTAAATAAAGATCATGCCTTTATCCATCTGAATGTCTTGTTATTTAGTTCTATTAGGAAGTGGCACTAATGGAGCTTAAGTACAACATTGTTTGGCAAGCAGTACACCTTGCAGAGAAACAGGAAAGTGATGCAATTATGAATATCCATCTATTAGTAATTTATTATTTTAGGACGCATTGAAAGTTGAAAATGTAAGGAGTTTTATTAGGGAGGCTGCCACTTTAAATAAAATGAAAAGGGAGTCTATTGAAAACCTCATCATCTTAGAATAAAACAAAAAGCAGATAGAGTTAGAAATTCTTAAAAACCCTAATGCATAAAGGAGCTGAGATAGAAGTTCTGGATCTGAATAAAATCCATAGTTCAAAATGCACTGCAGAAATAATCCAGTTTGAGGCCACTTTAATTGCCCTAGATTGGTGCTAGGGAATCCAGATCATTGTAGTTTATTGTGGCACCCAGATAAAACTACTGTCCCCAGAATTCCCTAGCATTGACCCAGGGTAGCTAAAGCGGTCTCAAACTAGATTATTTTTGCAGTGTGTTTTGGACCTATATCTCACTAATTCATACTAAAAGAAAATATTATGACTATGGCACAGGGAATTCAACATTTTGGCACATACTTTAAAAAAGAAGAACAAGAAAAGAAAAATAGTACTGATTAAGAGGAATGGAGACAAATTTGTTACTCATCTCAAGAAAATTAACAACAATACCATTAATTTTACCTCTATTTAAACTTGATCTTGACCTCATGTCAAATCTCTGTGAGTTTCTTTAAACACCTTAAATGAAGAATATAGGGAATTTTTAAACAGTCCAATCACTGCTGATGAAGTGGAAAGATGTTAAATCCTTAGAAATGTAAATTTATTAATCCTGTTGGACTTCTAGGGTAGTGAAGTAAGTAATGTTTTCAAAGATGCCATCATACTCAGGCTCACTTAACTATCTTATTGGCAACCTAGAGGGAGGTGATCAAGCAAAGTTGGAATGATGAAAAAGAACAACTCTTCCAAAACCAGGATGTGATCCTGCTCTGCTTACAGCATATGCATCAATAAATCCTATAAATCAGGATAATAAGATTCCTCTGACTGTTCTCAAGAATAGGCTGAATGTGTTTGTTACAAATTACAGCATGATCAAACAGGTTTTGTGCCTAAAAGAAACATTTCTAATCCAATTTGAAGAGTCCTCAATGTAATATGCCATTGTGATAAACATAAACAGTCTATTGTGCTACTCTCACTTGATGTTTTAAAGGGCTTTGGCAGGAATGAGTGGCCTTACTTGACTGCTTGATAGACAAACTTAGTGAATCATTTAGCTTTTTGTTGGATAGACTCTACAGAAATTCAACAGCGTATTTGTATACAAATAGTCTGTAACTGAATTCATTAGATATTTCAGAAGGTACAAAACAAGGGTCCTCTTTACCCCTACTTGTGTTCATTGTTGCTAAGAACACCTAGTGAACCTGGTAAGATCTAGTGAGGATATTAAAAAATGAAAAACTAACAAAGAAAGCAATTTGTCTGTTGTTCGCTGCCTTGAGTCCTTATATTGGGAGAAAGGCAGGATATAAAATAATAATAATAATAATAACAACAACAATAATAATAATAATCCCATCCTCACAAGCCTTTTTGCAAAAGACATTTTGTTACTTATGTCATGTCCGAAAACATTGATTCGAGCTTTACAAACAATTCAGACCATTTTTTGAAATTTACTGGATTTAAAATATTGTTGTTGTTAGCTGTTCTTGAGTTGACACTGACTCATGGCAACCCTGTAGATGAGAGATCTTCATGACCCCCTCTACCTCACAGGCTCAGGTCTATGATCTCCCTGATTCAGTCCATCCATCTGGCATGCGGTCTTCCTCTGTTTCTGCAGCCTTCCACTTTTCACAGCATCATTGGTTTTTCTATTGAGTCTTTCCTTCTCATGGTATGGTCAAAGTATGACAACCTCAAGTTAGTCACCTTGGCTTCCAGGGAGAGTTCAGGCTTTATCTGTTCTAGGACCCATTTGTTTGTTTTTTTGGCTGTCCATGGTATCCTCCGCTTTCTTCTCCAGCATCACATCTCAAATGAATTGATTTTCTTTCTATCTGCTTTCTTTGTTGTCCATCTCTATATGATGATGGAAAATACACTAGCTTAGACAATTCTAATTTTAGTATTATGTCTTTTCACTTTTAAGATTTTGTCTAGTTCTTTCATAGCTGCCCTTCCTAGTCCTGGTCTTCTTCTGATTTTTTGACTGCAGTCTTCATCTGATCAATGTTTCACACACACACACACACACACACACACACACACACGTACGTCTGCAAATTTATTATTATTATTATTATTATTATTATTTACGGTATTTATACCCTGCCTTTCAGCCCTAAAGGCTCTCAGAGCAGCTTATAATTATTATTATTTTTAAATTTGGCACAGAATAAGCTGCAAGATCTGAACAGTCTTGTCAGTCCAGGATTCTCCTCATCAGGGTTTCTCAACATTTGAGTAGCACCATTTTAAACTTTTTAAAAAGAAATTAGGACTATTCTTTCCATCCTTAACTCACACCTCTCTGAAAATAAACCCAAGTATGTGGCTTTGCCAACTTAGTTATATGAAAGCGGGGTCACCTAGACTGGTTGCTACATTTGAAGAATTATGTGTGGCAAACAACATTACATCTATGGACATAGTCTGCAATATGGAAAACTCAATTATTGGTTCTTATTTTCTATCAGAAGGCTTAAAAATGGGAATTAAAATTAGATGTGGTGTTTACTGAGGCTGAATGGAGGCAGGTTAGTTCCTGTCTTTTTCAAACACTCTTTACATATTTTCAAGAAAAAGTGTGTAACATTGTTCATAAATGGCACTAGACCCAATGAAGGTCTCCCAGATTAGTGAAAACTTATCTCCACTTTGCTGGAGAGGGGTGGACGAATGCTTCGTATATAGCTAAAGGGTCCAAAGACATTAAGATTTTTTTTGGGGGGGGGGGGAATTGTTGGAAAATGGTTCTTGATTTTAAATCAAAAGTCCAGAAATGTGGAGTGTTTTTTATTATCGTTTCTTTATTAAGGGTCCAAGTACCTTTCTCCACAATAAGGAACTGGTTTCAGTTTTAATTATTACAGAACCTAAACTGGAAATTTTTAAAGTACTGGAGAAATTAAGGAGATTGCTGTGACAATTTCATTGATTTGTGGAAGTCTAATTTATATTTGCTCAAGAAGAATTATCTCAACATGGCTATTTTTTCAGAGTGTTTGCAGTTCTACAAAAGTCATCTTAATATTAACTACTGTACTGATTATTTTTCCAGTTCATCCATGGACACTACAATAAATTAGAAATATTGTACTTAAGATATCTCCATAGTGGCATGATGTGATATATTTTATATCTAATTCAAAATTTTATGCCATTTTATTAATGTTGCTTTAATAAGTTATATATATGTGGATTTAAAGAAGGACCGATGCTTCTGAGTTTAGGGGTCAAAAGCCTTTTAAGATAGATGTAGCCTAATATTTATTTATTTTTTCAAATTTATTTGGAAGTAAGCTTCATTGTGCTTATAGGTACTTTGCATGTGATAAAGTCTTCGGTGTGGATCCATACCACTGATACAATGTTTAAGGTTAAAGTCCTATAACTGCTTACCTTGGATTGAGCTCAACTCAACATGATGGAATGTGTTTTCAAATAAATAAAATGGTATTTCAGATTGTAAACATATTTCTGTGGGAGGAAGGTCTATATATGTTGTTTTAATGTAGAATCTAAGATAGCACATAAAAAAAATGTAGACTTCTGTTGAATGACATCAGTTGTGCTGGTAAGTGATAGTATCCAAGTAAACACATCTGCTAGAACAGAAAGAATGACTTGTTCAGCATTCCTTTCCATGACAGCTGATTATATCAAGTAGTTAGCATAAGCATTCGTGGTGTTTCCAAAAAATAGAAATTATTTATTCCTGCCAACTTGTTGAGAAATACATAATTTTTCTCTCCCCTGCTACCACTGGAGACTGAAGGCAAGATACTGAAGCTGGATTTCAAATAGGGCTTAATTTTATTAAATTAAATTAAAGGCTACAAGGAGGAAAATCCTTATTGAAGGCAACTCCACACCTAGTTGCCAACCCATAAACGCTATAGAAGGATGAAAATATCTATGCTCCAAGGCTTATATGAAAACTGTTCTGTTGATGTTATTTTAGGCATGTCCCCAATAGATCAAACTTACAACGTTGTGGCTGCAGTACTAGTATTTAACTACTTTGCCACCAGGGCTCCTTCAGCATTAGAATAGAGGACTCTGGACCTTACAGGGAGATCCAGAGCAAAGAGTGATGTATTAAAATCTGTTATGTAGGGAGTATATACTACTGAACAGGCCAGATATCATTCAGATTGTTTGCACAAGACTAGAGGATTGGGCCCTGCATTGTCAATACTCCTTACCAAGAGGATGGTAGGGACACCATTTTATTTGGCCTGTGCAGACAGGGCCACAGTCACTCTTCACATAAATGCCACAAAATGTCATATGAACCCACACTGCATTAACAAATGAATGTATGCATGGTTCCCAGGGAAAGACTACATGATTGCCTTCCACAGTCATGTGGCTATGGTACACCCATGCACACCCCTGCAGCTCAGGCTTAAGAGTACACAGAAAGAGGCATGTGAAAGGTAAAATAGAGCATGTGGTATATATCATGTTCTATGATAACATTTTTGCACTAAAGAAGGTGGACATGTACATTTTTGGTACTGTTTAGCCAGAGTAAGCAGCACTGGGTTGCATATGTATATTAATAATTTAAGGTCATCTTGTACTGTATAATGAGCAATTGTGTCAGCTTAATCCCACCCTCCTTTAAAAACATATAATTATTACTTGCATAGTAACTAGATTATCATTTGACCGTTAATCTCCAGCAACACAACCAAGCTGTGGTTGAGCAGGCAACCTTCCAATAATCATAAACAAACATCCCACTGTCTCAGGTTGGATTTTACTTGGAGAAATCTCTGAGAAATGACTCACTTGAGGATTATTTTAACCATAAATGTATTTTTTCAGTCAATATTATTGGAAATTTACAAGCCTTAATGCTTCCATCCCTTAACTCACTTCACCTTTGGTAAAAGTTCATTTTAATTGTTAAAAAGTAACTGTTTACTATTTCAAGCTCCACTACAAAGGATAATTGCACTGTGGAGATTAGCAGAGCTACAGAAATGATTAGTACAATGATATTCTTCTAGGGTGCATGATCCATCTTACAGTCTTTTGTGTGAGGCATCAATGTTTACTGTCTGGAGTAAAAGCAAGTGGAATTTCTTGACTGCATTCCCCAGAGAGGATAAAGTTAGGGGAAAAGAGCTCAAGGTTTGGATTATGAATGCTTTATTTCATCTGTTTCTAGCCCACAGATGTATACAGAAACATGAACTACAACTGTTAACTTAGAAAGAACATTACTATGATATTTCAGCACAGTTGAAACACAGCTCCCCAAACCAAGCAGCTGGCTGAGCAGAGGCTCAGAAGCTTCTTGCCCATGTCAGCCTTGTGGCAAAGGCCAGGATGGGTGAGAGGATTCTCAGTTGTTGCTTGACAGGCTGCTCAGTTGCTGCTCCCAAGGTGACCATGTCCAAAAGGAGAAAATTCTCCCCATTGAGGAAGGACTCTCAATCTTTCTTTACTGGGACAGAGAGGGGCACAAGTTTCCCACTTTTCTCCCTGGTAAGGAAGGACTCTCAATTTGAGAGGTAAAGGACTCTTTTGAAGAATCAAACCCAGACATTCCTTCCCCAAAGACATGATTTTGCCACATAGTTTCAAGCCACACACAAACATTGTTTCTTCTGCTACCTCTTCTCTTGGCTTGTCCAATGAAAGAAAGCAGGAGCAGGAGTGCAGCTCCAATCTTCCAGCCGAGTGCTGGCAAAACATACAAAGCTTAAGCAGGGTCCCTAATGTGAAAGCTCCATTTTTTTTGGTCACCATATCTTCCTCACCACCATGTGCTGTAACTCCTCACTCCAGTCAGTCAGTCTGTCCCAAAATGGTTCTGTGGAGTGCTACTCCCTGAGCAGGCCTGAAATCACCTCTCCTCTTTGAGGGGACATCCCCTGTATGACCCATCATATGTGGAGGCCTCCATAGGCTCAAGACGGCAGCCATCACATTCAGGTCGTATGTTTCCTTTCTAATCCTCTTTTGCAGACCCTCCCACCTTGAGGCCTGCCATTAGCAACAGAACAATCCACATGCAAATCACTCCTGCCTTTCCAGGTCACACAATATATATACCCAAGTCCTTTCCAGACAAGCATTCTCTGAAGATGCCAGCCACAGATGCTGGCGAAACATCAGGAAAAAACTCTTCTAGAACATGGTCACATAGCCTGAAAAACCCACAAAAAACTATGGATGCCGGCCATGAAAGCCTTTGACTTCACATTGAAACAATATAGTACTGTATATAGTTTTGGAAGAAATTGGATTATGTCTTTATGTTCCAAATTGATTCTTGGAGGAGTTATTCTTGGTATTTCATAAATGATGTGTAGCTGGTAGCAGTCACCTATATTACAGCTCATAGCAGCTCAACATTGATCCAAATACTAGGGATTTGGTATATATCCTAGACAATCCTACTTGGAAATAAATCAATCCAACTGAATCCAGTTAGGAGTCTCCTGTTTGTTTGAAGGACATCAGATGGTTACTCATTCTCCAGTCAAAGGCATTCCAGATTTCTTAGACAGATAATCCTCCAAATTGTATTAGTGCAAATCTAACAAGGAGTGGGGAATAGGGTTGTGTGGAGAGCTTTGATAGATCTGAAGAATAGTTTGTTAATGTCAACCTTTAGAAATAGTGGGTTGTTTATTATTGTTGTTGTTGATAATTATGTTGTTAGATAACTGAAACAATTCACAACAAATACAGGCCAATAGCTGGGATGCACATGCCTTGAGGCCTAAAGGGTGATATTCTGAAAGGGCCATGGATGATTGACGGTCTCCATCTGAGCAAACAATTCACCTCTTCACACCCACTTCCATTTCCATTCCTCCATTCCAGGCAAGACTTTGCCATTGTTGCTTTTAAAATCCACAAGGCAACAAAAACAACAACAACAACAACCACAAAAAGTCTGCCAGGAAAGAGCCATGTGCTGCAGGAGCCATGTGCTTTATTGCTCATCCTTCTTCTCTTAAGACATTTCTGTCTTGCTGACTCAAATACAGAAAGAGCCACCACACTGTCTAACAAATTCTAATGACTCCAAATAATTAATTGGTTAAAGCATGAGATTAACATTAGCATTAAGCAGACAGTCCAAATTGTATTAGTACAAATCTAACAAACTATTAATTTAGCAAATCAGTCAGTGGATTTTCCCAAAGCTCTTGTGGACTAGAAGAAAATACTGAAATGATTTGATTTGTTCTCTTTGTACATCCTGTCTACTGTCAACAGTTGCAGTTTGAGATATCCGACCTAGATCATGTGCTGTCAAAATGTAACCCTCCGGATATTGCTGGGCTGCAACTTGCACCAGCCCTAGTAAACAGTGGTGCAAGATGCTTGAGGTTCCAGTTGTAAGAACAGCTGGAGGACAAGATTTTGCTCACCCTTGTCCTCTATGAATACAGAGTAGCTTCCCACTCCCCCCCTCCACCAATGTGCCCACTCTCCCTCTGTTAAGCAATAAGGTCTGCAGGGGGCTTCTCCTTCTATTTGCTTGAATAGGATTAGAAAGCAGGATTCACCGCCCCCAGGAGCTTTCTATTTCTGTTGAAGCAAATTTATTTATAAGCCTGCCACCCTGCCTAACACAGAGAGAATGAGAACTTAGAGGGCAAGACTATCATGTACAAGGATATGAAGGGGTATATTAACATATGGAACACCTACATGTTTTCCTGCATCATATTTAGGTGTAACATATTCAGGTATAATCTGTTTGCTTGATTGCGTCCTCAGCACCTACAGTTTGGATTCTGTAATATGTATCTAGCGGCTGGCTCTTACTTTATCATGCATATTTTAAACAAAATAAATGTGTTATAACTATATTTTTCCCAAACATACACACACTTTGGACTAGACTATAGGAAATTCAATTGGGCATTGCTTATGAGTAAAGAAGTAAGGCATGCAAACTATTTATGAAACTCATATACAGTGGAAGCAGAACTCACTGCACTCAATAGAACCCATTTCTGAGAAAGTTTATTTTAGGGTATAAACGCTACTTGGTTTTCCCAAATGCTTTAACTTGAGATCCAAAGAAGCGTGAGCAGAAGAGGTATGACAGCTTGTGCACTGTCCATATTTGAATGTGGACATGTATGAAACTGAGACATATCCAAGATTGTGGAAGAAGACTAAGTAGCTGCCACTCTTCATCAGGAATAGGAATGGACCAAGCTGCCCATAGGGATCTGCAGAATTTTTTCCAGGAGAAGGGGGCAAATCTGTACAGTGATAGATTAGCAAAATTTGCAATAAACGTGTGTATTTTCCTTGTGGCTGTGTGCACAAATGATTTATTCTATAGCATCATATTCAGTGGCATTTAGACCACTCCAAACAAAAGATATCCTCAAAACTAATACAGAACAGAAGAGACATAAGGAATTGTTAGAAAACTAATTAATTAATTAAAATCAAAACCTAAGGTAGGAAACCCAGATGAACAAACTCTGCACTTAAATTTAATTACACATTTTCTCAATTCACTACTCTCTTTGTAACACTGACCACTTCACAAAACATATACAGAAAGGAGGCACTATGTTCTGAATGAGTACTTTTATCATGGAAGCACTGGTGAAGAATCTATGATGAGTGATAATGTAATCTGCATGGATCATTTTTGACACAGAGAGGAGAAATGCTTATGTCTCACCAGAGTTCTAGAGAAGCCTGGATGTCTTTCATATTTTCATCAGCCACTTTTTACATTAGCTCATCTACACGAACTCTTGCATTACTCGGATTTTGAACTGCATTACTTGCTTTACTTAAAACTTGGAAATGCATATTTTGTGTAAAAAAATAAAGAAATAACAGCCCTCTATTCCTAAATAAATTCCTACAAACAACTCTTTGAACTGTCAAGAGAGAGAGAGACAGAGAGCGCACTATAATTCCAAACCACAAAAAGGGTATAACATTCCTGGGCTACTTCATGCCAAAATTAGCTGTAGCCCTACTTTTTGCAATATGAGCATGCTATTGATGCAGTTATCTTTATCTGCAGAATAATTTTCAAATATTTATAATTTCAGAAACAGAGCATTGGATGAAGTTAGAACAATCATGGATTTCTGCTTTCACTGCTACAGTAAACTTTTGATTTTAAAAATAGGGCAGCAATGTTAGTGTGTCACTAATTGTATAACTCTCTTCGTTACCTAAAACAACGACAACAGCAACACTGAAATACTGAGGAAGTAGTCTAATTGTTCACAAATAAACAGACAGCGTAGTTATAGCACATTTTGCCTCGTATCCCTGCTTATACAAGGGCTAGAAATTTGCACAAGGAGCCACATGTGTCCTGTCATTTTCAATTTTGACCTGTTGATTGAATAGCCAGATAGTTTTCCATAAGTATAGTTCACTCTTGTAAGTCTTGAAACAGAAGACTACATTTTAAAAAAGCAACAGCCTAAATTGCAGTTTTTTAAAATACAAAGAATCATACACAAAGCCATGAACATTAGGTGAAGAAATATGCATCACCAGCAATGGGATGCAGTATGTGAAATGAAGTACAGGTATCTTTTCAGAACAGAAGGAGTAGAGAAGAAAAGAGAAGGGGTTGCAAAATAATGTTCATTTGACAAAGAAATAGAAGGCAAAATAAAGATAGAAGTCCACTCTTTTTTTCTTCTTAATAGTGCAGAGAAGGGGAATAAAAATTTACTTGTTCCATTTTTGGTGCCATTTAGAAAGGAAGTAGAAAAAAGTGAAAAGAGATGCAGATAGGGTCATCATAGGCTGTATGCTATTCTCTCTCAACCCTGTTATCTCTTCTGGACATTTTATTCTAATTAACAAATTAATCAACCACAAAAATTCACTTCAATTATTAGTATGGCTGGCAACAAATTAAATCCCCAGTTTGTATATCCAGCAACCAAAATATCCAGCAACCTGCAGCTGCCCCTATGTAGCTCCTTGTATAATGCCTAAAAGCATGTGTGCGTGAGCATAAGCTCCCAGCAAGACCTGACCTATCAGCCTGCTCCAATATATCATAATGTACCATCTATAAAAGAAGCTAACATGTCATTATCGGGGTTGCCACGATGTCTAACAGGACATTTAGCTAATAAATTAATAATAACGCTTGATAATTTTGTACACAGCAAGCCTTCATATACCTCTATTCTCTTTCAATCAGAATCATGTGGACCTCCCTCTTATAGCTTATAATAGTTGCATGTTGTTCAGCAGCAGTTTAACAAATACAGCTGTTCCTCCCATGCAGATAGTGTGATGATGGAGGACTGGCCCACCTGCTGGGTTCCTCTAGGAGACCTTTAGAAACACAATATGGCAGCTCTGTTTACTAGTTTTCAAGACAATATGTGCACTCCCTACAACCCATTGCCCTTTCCTCATAATTACTACTGGAGAATGTCTGACAAAGAAATAATTGGTGACGAAAGAAATACCTTTTCCTGGCAAATTAGAGAAAGCTTGAACTATTGTTTTAGGACAACTGACACTGTTCTGAGAAACAAAAAGCCTAAATGAAGCTGGAGTGCTCCTTTTTTCTATTTTATAATTAATTTCAACACATATAGCCTCAAACTTACTACCATAGGGATGGGAAACTCATCACCTTCTAGATGTTGTTGGACTACAAGTTCCACCATCTTAGACCATTGGGCATGCTGACTGAGGATGCTGGGGGTTGGAATCCAACAATCTCTAAAGGACCACAGGAGTCTCATTCCTGCACTGGAAGTTGTTTGGTTTTGCTTTGGGGAAGGGCCTTTCCATTTTTGTGTCTATATAAAAATTTTGGTATTCCTATTAGAAATTACTGGATTAATTCCCCCCCCCCCACACACACACATCTTTCCTCTGCATGCTAAGGATTATTATTATTATTTATTTTTTGTGCACCTGTGTTACAAATAAACCAAAAGAGATGCATCCAAATCAGTGGAAAAAGTATGCCCTGCAGGATTAGCTTGCACTTTTGAAATCTAAACAATATTCCACCCTCGTATTTATTCTATCTTTTTCTTCCTCAAATTCTCCTCAAAAAAACAACCCTTTGAAAGCTTGGTATCACTTGACATGTGTTCACAGTGCCAACGGATAAAAAAAAATACATCAGATCAACTCCATACATAATAGAGGACATTAATCTGAAAGAAAACATTTGAAATATTTGAATAATGTATCGATCCACTTTTCCCAGTTTTGCAGCACAAAGAACCACCGAAAAAGAACATTACCTGAGAAGACTTCTCGACATTTTTCTACTTTGAGATGTGTCAGACAGTAGAGTTCTTTGCAAGTCTACTCAAACATAAATCCTTTTTGAGTTTAAATATGGATCAAATAAATGGATCTAAGATTACACCACTGACTCACTTTTACTATAAGTGGTAGCATATATGTGCAGTTGCGAAATAAGGCAGTTGTTGCCTAGTGGTGAAGCTTTACGCCTCAGGGCAGAGTGGGGGCATGGCGTCCACATGCTGCATGCTCAGATACTGCCACTATCACACTATGTGCCTGACTGCATGGCACAGATGACGCAGTGCCAAAAGGAGCACCCAAAAGTGCTGCCACCGTGGCAAAGGTGCCCTTTCCATGACACAAAAAGGAACTTTTTGTAGCTCTTTTTTGCACAGCGGAAATGCCAGATCGAGGCTATGGCATGTAGTTTCTATGACCGTGATCCAGCGCTGAAAGGGGCAGTCCGTTCAGCCCCATAATGACATGGGAAGCACCACAGCTTGATTCCTATGCACTCCACTGAGGTAGCACAAAACAGCCTAGTTGCTCCGTAAGGCTGGTGTGAACTGTCGCATAAGAACTACAGTCTAGAAGTTTCCGTGCCAGTAAGATAGTGTAGAAATCAATCAAAGCTATGTTTTCTTCCCAAAGTGTTGGAAAAACACTCTCATGAGAAGCAAATGTAAGTTCAACAGTTTTCATCTTACAGTAGGGATTAATCTTGTATTACCACAACAGAGAACACAACACATGCCCTTGATATAACTTCAAGTGTGTGTGAGAGAGAACTGGGAAGTCTTCAGTCCAAATTAGGTATATGATGTTTATCTCTCCCAGTTTCTGGAAGTTGGAGACAGAGGGGCTCCTCAGACATAATAGTGGGATTAATTGTACTGATGCTAATGACTTATGGTATGGTGCTTATGGTCATATTTCCTAGAACTATCAGTATTAGTGCCAGTTATGCAAAATGAGCCAGCAAATGTTTGAAAATAATCTATTTCATAAATTTCTATAAGGCATAAAAAATAATAATATAGCAGCCTGGCATTGTGAATTTGAGGAATGTATAAAGCAGGGGTGGGCAACTATGGAGGGTGAATGGGACAAAGTTTGGCTCCCATGTTCCCTTTCTGTAAATTGCAGTAATGTGAAGTGACTTCCAGGTGCTTTCCCATCCCCCAGCCATATGTGGCCAATTTTCATGGGTTTGTTTGTGTGGTTTGAAATTCACTTGTAATGATCTGAAGGAGAATTATTTTTAAATGATGTACAGGTAGTATCTCACCCTGGTCAAACTGGAAAACAATATAAATACAAATAGCAAATGTTGGAAATAAAAATAATCGGTGGTGGTGGTGCAAAAAGGCAAAAAAAAGCAAACAATAGAGAAGTCATAAACTAGATTGTGAAGTCAGAAATAGAGTCTAGACTAGAATTGTTTTTTTTTTAAATGTAGTGGGACCTTGGTCTTCACTGAGGGTTGGTTTCAGGATCCCTCCTGGATACACAAATCTGGGGATGCTCAAGTTCCATCAAATAAATGGCATAGTAAAGTTCTATCCCTTATATAAAATGTCAAAATCAAGGTTTGCTTTTTGGAATTTATATATTATTTTTTGAATATTTTCAACTGGTGGGTGGTAGAACTGTGGATAAAGAAATACACACACATACACACACTCAACACACTCCAAACAATATTGCTGGCATTATTACGTCTTTAAAAATTACAGTAACTGATAACACAAAACAGCAACATACCTATACACTCATCAATGTAAGAATGTTAGAAAAGAGTAAGATTGGTGAACTGGTAAAAGTTAAAATACAACAAGCTGAAAACCACTGCTTTTCATTACAACAACATGGAATGAAGTTTCAAATAAGACTCTCACAACATTGTCATAACATATGTTGGATATGCTGTTATAAGTGCTGCTTTTTCTCACTGCATCTTATAAGTGCACTATTTATTTTAGTTTTTAATATTTATTTAAATATGTATGGGCAACTGTGGAAAATTAGAGGGCCATATTAGGCCCCTAGGACCCATTGGAGGGCTGCATCTGGTCCTGAAAAAATAAATGAAAAAAATTGACCAAAAATGCTTCTGTAGGGTATGGGGGCATTTTCACCATGTTTTGAGTTTCATAGAAGGCCTCTCCTGGGCTTAAATTGGTTCAGAGGACCTACTGCAAAATGTCATGAAAATACACCCCATGCATCCAGTGAACATTTTTTAATATTTCTAGGCAAGCAAGCAAGCAAGCAATAAAGAAAGAAAGAAAGAAAGAAAACAAAAGAAAAGACATTTGCAAAAATGGTTCTTGATCCCTGGGAGGTCCGACCCTCCCCAACTTGGCAGAGTGGAAATGCCCTCAATATCTCCTAGAATGTATCTGGGGACATTCTGAAACAAAATATGTAAAAAATGTGCAAAAATAATATGTCACAAACACTGCTGGCCACACTTTGTCCATCCCTTATTTAGATACATACACATATACATAATTTTAATGAAACAATGAAGATCTGAACACTGGTGGCTCCAGTTTCTGTCTGAAAATGTAAATCAACCTTGTTTCTCCTCTCTCCCTCCTTTTTAAAAAATTCCTCTGTTTTCAAGAATTCTTTCTGCCCTCTGCAAGTCTTTTCAGGTGATCTCAAATAGATCTGGTTGTGGAGAAAGGAAAACAAAACAGACTTTGGCGTAGCAAAATGAAATGGCAATCCTGAAAAGTACCCAAAATAGCACATCACTAAGTAAATTGTACAGTAAACATACTTTATGTGCAACACAATCCTGCACGTGACACTTCAGAAATAGGTCCCACTGTGTTCAAAGTGGCTTACACCCAGCAATGTAGATACAGGTATTGCATCTGTAGAATTCAAGGCTTCTGAGGTTGCCAATATGGCACAAATCCAGATCAACATGTCATCCTTGGTCATTCTTAAGGAGATTCCTTCTCTTTCTCTTCTAATGCAAGGATCAGCAGAATTATTTTTCATGGATCTGGAGAAAGGATCTAACCATTTGACTTTCTCCTTTTCTTTATCCTGTCATTCAAACAGTTGGTGGCTCTGATTCATTTTCTTTTTCCTAACCCATTCATAAGAAGCACTTTACCTCCACATGATTAACGACAGATTACTGCAATTGTGGGGAGGGAGGGGGGTATAGCAGGGCAAGGGAATTGCCAACAGCCAACACTGTCCATTTTTACTGGCTTTTTGGCATGCAGTGGCACACTAGTTCCAATCGCTGCGCTGCAAATGCACCTCATTTCCCTCTGCTCTATATGACACAACGCAAACAGAATACAGATGGATGGCTGATGCCAATCAGCATTGGGCTTATGGTTCCCTCTGCTGCCATTGATGTTTCACTGAGCTGTTATTGGATTTTCATGTCCAACTGCGTGTTCACCCGAACCCTGCCTCATTCCCACTGCATGAATGAGTAATGAGGGCATTTCTATTTTTGAATCTGGCAGCCCTGATTCACATTGACTCCTGTGTAAAAGTTTCATGGGGAAAATTGAAAATCCTGCTCAGCTTTCCTTGCTCCAACTCTCCCTCTGACTTCTTTTCCTCTCTTTCCCTCCCGTCGATGCAGCTTGGGCTATGCATTGCATAACTGGCTTATCCCCTTGTACAGAAACTCATTTATTTGTATAGAGGCAAGGTGCATGGTTGATTATATGCTGTCCCAAATCTATTACTGTGAATTATATTTAAATTCATAGCAGGTCTTCCTCTTCTTTTTTTCAAGGTAACTCGATCGAGTCTATGAATATACAAAAGCACAACGCAAGAGCAGCTTAGTCAAGTATTTGGAGCAAATGGGTCCTGTGCGCAGGCGCCTGTCTGACAAAGAGGACTTGCTGGGTTTTCACTATTTAAGCATTTATCTGCACTTTGTTAGGAATTATTTTTTTAAAAAAAAACACTGAGTGAAATTTTATATGGAGAGCAGTATTAATCTTTCCTCATTGTACTGTATTTCTATAAGGCAGGTACAATTTTGAAAAAGCCAGTTCCTTTAAATACCATAATTGGTACTTACTAACCACTTAGCATGGCTGAGCCTGTGTTTGCTTTTGAGTGTGATAGAGTATAGAAAATAGTTTTTTTAAAAAGGGAGAAACAAGATTGATCAAGTAGCTATGCTTGCAGGGCCTAGTATCATTGAGCAACAATGTAATATAGTGGTTAGAGAGCAGGACAGGACACCCATATTCTTCTACTCTTCCCTCAACTGTTAAACTATACCACTGGGTGACATTGGGCCAGTCACTCTTTAGCAGCCTGACCAACCTTACAGGGTTGATGTGAAGGTAATGGAGATAAAAAATGATGTACAGTATGCTACCATAATCTCACTGGCTTAACAAGATTTTGTGTGAAAGGGATCTAGGAGTCCTAATAGACCACAAGTTGAACATAAGTCAATGGTGTGATGTGGCAGCTAAAAAAGCCAATGTGATTCTAGGCTGCATCAATAGAATTATAGTGTCTAGATCAAGGGAAGTAATAATGTCACTCTACTCTGCCTTGGTCTGGCCTCACCTAGAATACTGTGTCCAGTTCTGGACACCACAATTCAAAAAGGATGTTGAGAAGCTGGAGCATGTCCAAAGGAGTGTGACAAAAATGGTGAAGGGCCTGGAAACCATGCCCTATGAGGAACGGCTTAGGGAGCTGGGTATGTTTAGCCTGGAGAAGATATGGTGAAGAGGTGATAAGATAGCCCTGTTTAAATATTTGAAGGAATGTTGTATTGAGGATGGAGCAAACTTGCTTTCTGTTGCTGAAGAGACTAGGACCCGGAACAACGGATGAAAGCTACAGGAAAAGAGATTCCACCTCAACATTAGGAAGAACTTCCTGACAGTAAGGGCTGTTCGACAGTGAACAAACTCCCTCGGAGTGAAGTAGTATTTAAAGACCTTCTTTGGAGGTCTTTAAACAGAGGCTGGATGGCTATCTGTCAGGGGTGCTTTGAATATGAGTTCCAGCATGGCAGGGGGTTGAACTGGATGGCCTTTGCGGTCTCTTCCAATTCCATGATTCTGTGAAAACAACAACAACCCTGAATGTAGCAAAGTGATTGTTTTTGGGAAGGCTAAAACAACATTAAAATAAACATGTGCACACAAGACAGATTAGAGTATTTTAAAATGAGGCACTATTGACTGCTCTGCCTGAAGTACTATAGCAAAATATCTAGGGCAGCATGTGTGTTGGAGATGTATATCATGGCCTTACTCTACTACCTGAAAAGTGTTCAGTCAAGGTCAGAATTTGGTTGCTGCAAATTCTGTAACTCCTCAATTATGCATTTCATAACAGTCCAGCAGAGTAAGTTTGTTGTGGCAGAGCTGTCTGACAGAGGAGGCTAAATGTCTTACAAAACCCAGAATTTCATGGAACTGAGCTATGGCAGTTAAATTATATTTTATTTCTGGAGTGCTAATTACACCTTAGACTAGTTACAACGATGCAGATTCTGTAGTACAGAACAATGAGGACTAAGTAACATTACAGTGCAATGAGGACTAAGAAATTGGAGTATAGAGGCAGAGATGGAATTTCTTGTCATCTTTTTAAAAAATTGATAATCTTTGAAAAGTAAAAAGAGCCTTCTTTAGAGAGAAAGGAAAATACCTTTATGGTGAAACGTCTCCCATACAGTAAGGAGGAATCTCCTCCTGCTTTCAACTTTTCCACACTAGGCTGTGGAGACTACTACTGGAAAGTAAATATCTGAAGTTTGAGTCATGATATACATACACATGAGGTAATAGTTGTAGTCAGCACCAACAGTTACTTACAATGGCTTGCTTTTATAAATTCTACATTAATCTTCTCAGGTTTTCACTTGTGGAAATACAGATCAATATGAGGATGTGCTATGAATCTTAATTACACGCCACAGAAAAGACTAGATTCTCAATAGCTGCTTAACCTGTCATTTTCTTTTCAAAGTGTGCAAAGTGGCTGCTGGCAGTGGAGCCACATTAAGAACACAAGGAAATACTGTACTTATTGAAAATGTGACTTTTGAGCTGACCTCTAAAAATGCAATCACTGAAGGACCAAAGCAATTCAAACATTATATTTTTAAAAATGTGCATGCATTTCCTCCCTACACTTCACTTGCTTTTCTGTGTCAAGGTGGCAGCTATACTTGAAGAAATATTTGGAGAAACAACCACTGTCAAGATGATTCTCTGCTTTTCCAGACCAGTTTGTAGCATGTTCAATTGTGCAAGGAGTCAATGAGCAAGCATGTTCAAATGCCACAAAATCTAGACGTTCTTTGTACCTGTTAGGGATGCCTCTTAAAATGAAACAGTCTTTAAAGCAGGTGTTCACTTTTATTAAACACACATACGTGAAGAACAACTTCAAGAAAAGGAATTCTAATAATCAGACAAAGCATTTTCTTTTTATAATTTTAACAGTGAAGCTTCAAGACTTTCTCCAATTCCTTATTGACCAATCACATCTATTGATGAAAAAAGTATCCTTATTGCAGTGCCTTTGTGGCTTTTAATCCATTTCATTATTGTTGTCGTGTGCCTTCAAGTTGATTCCCTGCTTGGATGACCTTGGGCAAGCCCCATACTCTCAGCCTAAGAGGAAAGCAATGGGAAACCTCTTCTGAACAAATCTTGCCAAGAAAACCACATTATAGGTTAGCCTTAGGGTCACCCTAGATTAGATTAACAACAAATTTCTTAGACAGACAGTAATGGGGCCGCCCGCCTCGGTGGAACGGCCTGGTTGCCGCTGGGGGAAGCCTCGTGGAGGACTACAGGCCTCTTCCGGCTCGAGCGGCCCCCAGAAGCCTCGGTGGGGGCCGCTCGAGCCATGATTGGCTCGGGGAGGGGAAAAAAACAGTGCTTCCGCCTGCGCCGCTGGGGACTACAGGTCCCAGCGGCCTCTGTGGGCAGAAGTGCCCACTGATTGGGCGGCGTCATACTCAGGCACCGCCTGGGATTGGAGGGAGGCCGGGAGGCAGGCCTTGCCACCCCATGCCGGCCTCCCATTGGCCAATAGGCCTACAAAAGGCCCCGAGGCCCCGATGGTGTGCCCTTTTTTTGCTTGGCTCACCCACCCACCCTCCCTCTGTGGGTTTGGGTTGTTGTCACAACTTTGTGTGGCAGTTGCATAGGTCTTGGATCTGGTGGGCGTGGTTTCCAGGGCTGCGTAGCGCTGAATCGGGAGTCCATCCGGACACGGGGGGCTCTGCGAGCGAGGTGGTGTTGCCATTGCGGGGGCATCACCAGCACAGTGTCCCCCCCCCGTTGGCAAGGGATAGTTATGCGATGATGCACAGTTGCGGATATGCGATCAGTCGCTTGAGCGATCGATGGAATATGAGCGATAACCCATAATCTCTTGCCATCCCGAAGCTTGGCCGTGACCAAGCACTTTGGTTCATCCACTCAGTACTGGGCTGATGGATGACAGATACAGACCTCATGCATTGGAGCCAACCCTACATTTTGCGTTGGCTTGGTCCTTTTGTTATGTAAATAAAGTTGTGGCCTTTACCTCCAAGAGGCTGTGGTTTCTCTGTGTCCGCGGTGGTGTCCCTCTTAGGCAATGGTGTAATGGTTTGAGAATTGGATGCTGACTGCAGGCCAAGGTTCAAATCCCTGCTCAACCATGGATCCCCACAAACAAATTTTCCTATGTAATTTTTACTTTTAGTCCACTGTGTCTCAGACAACATAACTACAGATCCTTTGTATGTCCGAGGTCACAGAAACTGTGTTTTCTGTTCAAAATATTGCTGGGATAAGACATTGACTGCAGGTTACTCTAAAGACTGCAAATTTATTATTTGCAAAAGCTAGCTGCTGTGAGTTGCTTACAGTCTGGTCACAGACCTTAATTCTAAGTGATTGATTTCTGATAACTGAAAATCACTTCTCAATACCCCAGATGTCACTTGTTACAGACAGCTTGCACCATGGGAAAAACATATTTTTATAAGCATCAGAGTTTTTGAAAGGTGATATAATGTAGTATAGTAAAACAGTAAAACTTGCAAGTTTTTGTACGCTATAGTTGCCCATGCTGTGAAGGTGGTGATCTTATTATTGCTTTAAACAGCAACATTGATTTTGAAGGAGTAATTCATCTTTTAGATGGTTCCCCATTTAACCAGCTATTATGCACATTAAACTTGTCATGCATCTGTGGCCTTGCTTGACCCTTCCTCTCCCCAACATGGGAATGAGCCCACAAAGAAGTCCTACAAAACCCCCTCTGACTAATTCTGGAAAAATGCAGAGCACCCTATTTCAGGTTTTGGATGCCTTTCATGATTCTATTTTTAAAGGATTTTTACAGAGAGAGAAGGAAAGAGGCCAAATTATTTCAGTGAAATCTGATGACTTTTCCATGTAAATGCTGAATGTGTATTTTCCCAAAGAAGCTATTCCCTTCACTGTTTCTTGAAACTGTGGAGAGAAGGGGGTGTTTGATTGCTTATTGCTTACTGCTGAAACTCAATGAATTTCAATTATCACAAAAAAGTCCATAGGTTTCCATTTTTGGTGTGTGGCCCGGTTACTTTTTAAGTTTGGAACATCTCCCGATTGCTGTCACAGCTATTGTGCAGTCTAAATCAATTGCTGTGGCATGCTCACTAAATTGAGAAATGCTGTTGTGAATGCATAAGAGGTCTCATGCCTCAACAAAACCAGTTACGAAGAGGGAGCAAATATCAGATGGGGGAATTTCTCATCGACTGCAAAAAGTTTTTTATTCCTTTGCTTGATTTCCTCTGAGGATTCACTTGGGGACAAACAATGCTTCAGCCTCTTTGGCTGTTGTAGTGCTACATACCTGTTTTGCCAGCACTTGCACAGATGGAAGTAGTTTTAAGCAGCACTTTGATTATTTTTTCTTTTTGCCAGCTTTGACTTTCAGCACCACAATTGCAAGGAGATGAGGGAGGGATAAAAACTCACTTATGAGGAATTGACTCACTGCAAAATATCATTTCATCATATGCAATATCAAGTTCCAGTTAACATGTTCTTGATAATCTTCCTTCGGGTACCTGCAATCTTCATTAATGTTCCCTCCCCAATTTAGGTTGTTGTTTCCTTTTTTTATTTCAGTTCTCAAAGCAATCTTCTAATTCCTGTAGTCCGAGAGAATGCACTTTATTTACAGAAGTGTAAATAGAATTATAGCTGATTTTTTAAATAAAATTATCCGTCTTTTAATGAATTTTAAATTAAAATATTTACAGTTCTTATAATATTTTGTATGTTTTTAAATTTTTACCAGTTCTAACAATTTGGAAGCCATCTTGAGTCTCTATATTGGGAAAAAGATGGGATATTATTGAATGAAATAGATGATGACAAGAACGAGGATAGCCTTGATGAACCAAGCAGTAAACTCATTCAGAATAGATGCATTCAACTCAACATGTATCCGATTCCATTTATTTAATGGCTCTACTTTACTTTTGACTAGCAGTAGGCTCACAATTTGTTGATAGACTGTAGACACTGCTTACAACAAACGGGCCATTTTGCAGATATAGGGGAAATAATTTTTCTGGCAACCACTTTAGACATGGACTTGCATTTGATTATTTCAGTTCAATGTCAGTAACACTGTTTATACAAAGAATGCACAAATGGATGGGGTGTCGTGTATCATGCCATGAGAGAGAGAGGCAAGCCCATGCTGTCCCCTTACACTGTGTCCTCCTTGTTGTCTCTTCCTCCATCCCACTGCTTCTTATCCCACTGAAACCATTTTTTCTGGTCCTCTTCTTTTTCCCTCTACTGCTGCTCTCCTCTTCTTCACCATCACTACTTTGCTTTGAGCGATCCTTCTCCCAATGAAACATTGTGGGCAGAATAGCAGAAACCACACCTCCAGTGCCTGATTCTGAGTAAGAAACTCTCAAAATAAGACATTTGGGGCCTAGTAGAGCCATCTCTCCATGCTATGGCACTGCCAAAGCTGAGAAACAGTCGGTGTGAATCTTTAGAGGGTCCACCAATTAGGTGCTATGGAAAGTCAGATCAAATGTGCCCACCCAATGCCTTATGTATCAGGCAGGAAGGTGTTGCAGAAAGTTATAGCAGTAGCATCTTAGTTTTGGGATTTAGAAGGGGGGCAGCTGGCAAGCATCTCTTGAGTGAGAGGAGGTCTTTTCCTTGATGTGGGGCACAAAGCACTTCCCCATCCATTCCATTGACTGAGTTGAGAGGCTCAACCCACCTTATAGGAGCACCTGTCTTGCAAATGATTAGGCTTCCTCCCCCCTTCACCATCTGCTCCATAATGTTTACCCTTTAAACCTGAAATTCATACAGTATTTGATAATTTCTGCAAACAGACTCTGAGAAAGGATTCTTCCTTCATCGTGAGGTGACAATGTATTTTCTTTGTCTTTTGAAGACTGTCTCCTTTTGCTTTAGGTTGCAAGGGAGCATGCACTACAGAGTAAAATTTTTAGCTTTATATTAGGTGCTACTAGGGAGTGCTGACTCACTTTCCAAAATCTGAGCAAAATTTTGTCAATGCAGCTTCAAAGAGTATTGGTACTTATACTCATCAGAACCATGCCAAAAATAAAGTATGGAATACTGAGGTGCTGAATTGCAGGCCATCTTGATATTCTTACTCATGCAGAAGAAAACTCCAAAGGAACTCCATGAGTGTATGAGGCAAACAGTGAGTGACAAGTGCCCACCATATTCAACTATGAAGAAGTTGTGCCAATTTTCAGCATGAAGATTTTGAGAGCAGAGACGTAGCATGGTCTGGGAGGCTTTCAACAGTGCCAGTTCCTGAAATTGTTGAGCTTCTTCACTGCCTGGTTTTGGCAGACCAGTAAATAAAATGATTGTTGAGAAGTTACAGATATCCTGAGAAGGCACTGAGTTTATAATCCATGAGCAGTTGGCAATGCTGTTAGCCAAATGGGTGCCAAAATGTCTGAATGCTAATCAGGATATCTCCAAATAGATTCTGCAGTATTTTGAGTGATCTAGTGATAATTTTTTTTTGAAAAAGTGATTACAGTTGATAAAACATGGTTACATTGCTTTGATTTGGAAACCAAACAACAACCTTGCAGTGGTGGCACTTGGGTTCCCTATAACCAAAGAAATTCAAGAATCAATAGTCACAAGAAATGTCATGGCCACAGTGGGGATAAGGAAGCTAGTTGGATGGCTGACTCTCTTCAAAAAGGCCAAACTGTTAATGCAGAATACTACTCTAACTTGCTAGGCTGATTAAAGGAGTCATCAAAGAGAAAATAGCAAGGGAAGTTGCAGAAAGGTGTTATCTTTTTAAGAATAGTGCACCTACAGGGCTGGCAAGTCAATAGCCATTTTGAATAATTTGGAGTTTGAGTGCATACACTATCCACCAAATTGTTCCATTTGACTATTTCCTGTTTTAAAACCTTTAAGAGTTTGAAAGGAATGAAATTTTTGAATGATTTGGAGGTGATAGAAGCAGCAGTATTTCAGTGTCCAGATATAAGATTTTTATTTTATTTTATTTGGAAAGGTTAAAGAAATTTGAGAAACAATGTGCCAGGTGCATTGAACTTTAGAGTAAATATGTGGAATAGTATGAGTCATGGATCTTGTCATTCTCTTCTTGGTTAAGGTGAGATGTTTTCACACTCCCATATGTTTATCAGCGTTTGAAGCTGAACATGTCCAAGACGGAGCTTCTTGTCTTTCTGTCTAAGTCAACCCTTCAACACTCCTTTTCTGTCTCTGTGGACAACATTTCTATGCAACCAGTCCAGCAAGCCCGCAGTCTTGGTTTTATCTTTGATTCTTCTCTGTTGTGTATCCCTCAGATCCAGACCACAGCCAAGGCTTGTAGATTCTTTTTATACAACATTGCCAAAATCTGACCATATAGCTCTACCTCTACTGCCAAGATCCTGGTCCATGCCCTGGTGGTCTCATGACTTGATTTCTGTAACGTCCTCCTGGCTGGGCTTCCTCTTTCTCACCTCTATCCTTTAATTTCTGTCCAGCATTCAGCTGCACACATTATCACTTCCACCCACTGTTCTGACCACATCTCTCCTGTGTTGGCATCCCTTCACTGGCTCCCCCTCCCTTTCCGCATTCAGTATAAGCTCCTGCTGTCGACATTTAAAGCCCTCCATGGGCTGGCCCCTCCTTACTTATCAGACCTTCTTTCTCCTCACCTTCCCACTCGGGCCCTCCGTTCTGGTAGTCAAGGTCTGCTGTTCCAGCCCAGGATTTCCTCTGCCCCATTTCAGATTCGCCCCTTTTCACTCGCTGCCCCTCACTCCTGGATCCTTCTTCCCCCGCGAGCAAGAGCCATCACTTGTTTAACCAGCTTCAAAACGGAGCTGAAGACCATCCTGTTCAGAGAAGCGTTCCCAGGCATTGCATAATTGTCACTTGCTATTTGATGTTCTTTTCTTGCCTGTTTTATTGAATCATTTCCTGTATTGCTATGTATTTTATATGTATTATCCTACTAGAGAGGCCCCTTCCTCACCACCTTTCCCTTCTCCTTTTGTGTCGTGTCTTTTTAGATTGTAAGCTTGAGGGCAAGGAACTGTCCAATTAAAAAGATTGTATGTACAGTGCTGTGTAAATTTACAGAGCTTTATAAATAAAGGTTAATAATAATAATAATAATAATAATAATAATAATAATAATAATAATAACGAAAAGGAAAAATAATGGTTTGGTTGGTTTTCATAAGTTTCATTTATTTTTAATTAGCTGATAACAATTCTGAAGTGTTGGATTGTTCTCATCTTCTTCAAGAAAGCATTACATGTCCTCAGAGTTTACAACCATGGCTGAACCTAGCAAGCACTAATGGTATCTCTAAATTTTATTTCAGTCAACTATTTTTTATTATGTACAAATCATTTTATACTCCTAGTCTGTAAAACTTTGCCTCACAAAGCATTGTGCTTCATTTACTGTGCTTAATTGTTTTGCTTTCATTAATGATAATTGTGGAGAGCTCAGTGACCCAGTACTCTGTTATTAGCCATTGCTGCTAAAGCTGAAGCTAATATTTTTCTTTATTTTTTCCTACCTGTAGGATCCAATGAATGTAGAGATGTGCAAAGCACTCATTCTTGCATTTCTCCCCTTATCCTTTTATTTGTTGGGTCTTAAGGGTTTCAGGGAGTGGGAGTGGGTTGTATTTATGCATCTTCCAAGCAATCACATTGAGTCACAGTTTCGGTGTGTGTGTGTGTGTGTGTGTTTTTCTTGAGAGGCAGATCGTGTAATGAACATTCCCAGCCCGTCATCCCAAAGAGTCAAAAGGATAGAGATTTTTAGTGAAAATTTCCTCTGTGGAGTGTCTGGAGCTTAGATAAAAGGAGATAGAAGGGACTCATGGGATGCACCATAAACTTATTGAAACTGAGATCATTGTTTTTTGTAACAGAAATGTTCTCAGTATATGTTAGCATGCAAATGTGATGGTATCACCTCATCCACATCAGCAGGAGAAAGAGAATATGTATGTGCAGTGTTTGTCCATCTCTGGCATAGTTCCACGATCATGAAACCTAAACATCTGAAACTTGGAGAGGATACTAGGAAGACAATGTGTGTGGACCTTGAGGATATTTTCTTTTTTCAAATATATGAATTCATTTTAGTTAATTAAAAGCTGTCTTTAGCCTGTAGTTCCATTCTTAGTGACTAAGTGGCAAATCTCACCAGTCACCTCTGCAAATGAGGGTGAAGGCAAGCTTTGAACATTCATTTATCCACAGGAACTTTGAGTGAGGCAATGTAGTGCTTTCCTCTACAAGGTTCCTGAATAGGGAACTAAGAGAGAGAAAGTGGTATACAGATGGTACCTGACCCTGTCCAGCTAGCACGAATTACAAGGAAGACATCTTCTTTGTGCTGGAGGGGTTGTGGGGCAAGAGGTACATACCTACACATGTGGTTGGAGTGCCCAATTGTCCAACAATTCTGGACACAGATTGTTCAATTGATGTTAAACATCACTAAGTAAAAGGTTCAACCCACCACAGAATTGCTTCTCTTGTCAATATTTCAACTTGACAATCAATTTCTCCATCATAAAGAAATTATATCCTTTTCAGTTGCTATAGCTAGATTAATCATTGCCAGAAATTGGAAAACAGGTAATCTGTCCATGGACGAAGTTCTGGGAAGGATGGTTAATGGAAAAGCTTGATGCCAGGAGACCCTCTGAGGCAAGGAACTGCAACCAGTTCAAGGAAAAGTGGTTACGTCTTATAGAATATGTTAACTCCAATTCTCATGCTCATGTTCCACCACAGCACCACAGGAGATTTTGGTCTGGAGTTTTGAATGAGACCTCAGTTTTGTAAATCTGTAATTTAGCTCATGTTTTTAAAGTAGAATGGTGATGTAATTGTGTTTTACCTTTTGTAAACAATAAATGCCAAAAAAAAGTACACATACTTTTTAAGGCAGGAATTTTGCCCTGAGCTTCTTCCTCCTCACCCCAAAGAATGGATTCCGGGTCCTCATGTGACTCATGGCCAGATCCTACAATCGGGGAAGCCTATCTTGGGCCTTCACAGGCCCATCATCCATTGTCTTGAGCAGGAATGGAGAATGCTATATTGATTAATGCCATAATATCGTGGTAGCAGCTGATGTGAACTGATGTTTAACAACATCTACAGGCCCACAGGTTCCCAAGTCTTAGTTTAAAGGATCCACCAGACCTACATCATTTTCTTTCTCTACCCATCTCTTACTATATGTATCTTAAAATGAAATAGTGCTTAAATCTATATCCCATAACATCTAAGAGCCCAATTTCCAACAATTATTATTATTATTGTTATTATTATATTCTTTCCCTCTCCTATGCCCTTACGACTTGCCCTAAAATACCAACTCTTAACTGCACTACTAAATATCACAGACAATGTGGATTTCATGCAAACAAATGGATACTGTCTTCTCTTTGAAGGAGCAGAGGGATCTTTAAATTTTATTCTGAGATATAAAAACACAAACATTTCCATTGATTTTGACTTTTCAGCATGTGGCTTGGATTGTTGTGTGTGCATCTCATATTATTTACCCTGTAACCACCTTTCTGCAAACACCTCTCAGTTTGTGGTGTGGTGCAGGCAGGATGGTCTGTGGGGGACCATGGTGAGTGAAAGATCTTTTCTCTCAGTTGGGGCTTAGATTAGATAACCTTTTGGTTCCTCCTGGCTCAGTGTGCTTCTCTAACCTTCAGCAAATTCCTTATGTCTGATTGTTTCCATGTATAGCTATTTTATTCTTTCAGCCTATTTTTCCTTCCTTCTCTCAGAAGGGCAAATAATAACTTCAACTCACAGAGGGAACATAATAGGACTCATTTTGCTTGGATTTCAGAATATATCATCAGAATGAGCATGAGGGCATTCACAAAGCCTTACATTATTTCCTGATATTTATTTGTGCTCATTTCTCTGCTATTCCACAGAAAGGAAAGGCTTGAGAACATGATTGCAATATGAACTAATATGTGCAATAAATACATACAAAGAAAGGGATATATCAGATTTAAATGTTAAAACATTTCCTTATGCAGAAGCAAGCTAAAGGCCCATTCAGTATTGCAGCTGTGTTGTTGTTGTCTCCTAACACTTGGTCTTTGTGTTCTAACATCTCCATTCTTTGAATTTACTCCTTGGACTCTGACCTCTCTGCCTTTCCCTTCTTTTGATATTGTTGCTGATATCAAAGCAACATATTGTAAAACTATTTATTTAACACATAGCTGCTCTGAGGTGCTCGATAAACAGAACTTAGAAAAGTAATATTTGGCATTACAACTCTCAAGAATCCCCAAATCTAAGAATTACAGTCCTAAAATGTAATACTTCCAAACTATAGTATTAAGAGACACTTTGAATTTGAATATGGACATTCACAAGCAAGTTATGTTTGGGTAAACTGCTTCATTTGTATTTAAATATCACTCAGAAATGATCTAAGTAATTTTACTCCCTGCAGTAGTTGACAAGATGTCCTCACTACCCCATTTCCATGCATGGATGGCAACTGACCTGGCAGATGAAACTTCACTCAACATTGATAATGGGAACACAGTGCTAAGGGCAGGAGGTTAACTTAGCCAGTGTAGAACATACAGTGGCTGAGATCTCACATGGCTGGGAGTAGCATAAGAGTTTGGCATGTGGAACTCTGCTAATGTTCTCCTGTCACAACCCCAAAAATTCATTGTTGTTCTGCAGTAGCCCTGGCCCTAGCTATTCTGTTGCTGACAGAGAACAGAAGAGATGCAAACTTTCCATCAGACAGATGCAGACCAAGACAGTGGTGCCATCAGGGGAGTGTGGGGAGTGCAGAATTCACAGAGTGACACCCTAGAAGAGGGGTTACACCTGGACCAGCACATACTCCACTTTGCTGCCACATGATGTTCTACTCATGAGTAGAGTGGATGTGGCAGCGAGGTGGGGAATGCATCTTTTTGGCCCTGCCCACAGAAGTCCCCCACACATACCAGGTGACACCCTAGACAGTGACACCACTGGACTGAGGTCATATTTTGGTCATCTGGAAGCCCTGATCTGCTCTATTCTTTCACAGCAAGATAATGATTGGTATGGATGGGCTATCACAGTGCAACAGTGAGTTGGCAGGCACTTTGGGAGTTGCAGAAGGAGGAAGAGAATACCAACTTTTGCAATAACCAAAAGGCCCCACACATATACAAGTGTAAGGTTGACCTCAGTCTGCATATGTCACTAATAGGATGCCAGCCACTATGGCCCACATAACACTGTCTTCTAGAATAGGGGATAGGCCAGAGAGCAAGATCAGAAGAAAAGTTACAATGTTCTTTCCAAAGAGCTTGCATATCCTCCAGCAATTACCATTTCATTGTGTCTAATGATATGGCTGATGTTGCCAACATCAGATTTCACTTTCTGGTACAGGTAATAGTTTTAGAAAACTTTGACAGGGAAAAAAAGTATATGTGTTCCTTTATATATGTGAGATGCAGTTAAAATATTACAAAGTTTCTGGTTTCACTGAGCTTCTCTAATGATTTAGAGAAGAGTTAAGAGACCTCTGTGTGAATGAAAAAATCCTTCTATAATGTAGGAAAATAATTGAAAGTGTGCTATTCATTGTCACCTCTTAAAATTATGTGGCTCATATTTGATTCACATACTGATGGCTTAGGATCCATTCTGGAGCGTTAGTGGTCACCAGGCAAGCTATGAAAGGTAGGCCAAACATACCTGTAGATCGTCTATATGCTTTGTCTAGTTCTTAATAAACTTCCCTGTAGTACTTAGTAGCTGAGCACAGTAACAAAAATGTCAAGTCAGAAGGTCAGCTCCACTGTGGTGGAACTCTGATCATCACATTTCCTGCTAGGAAATTACTGAAAAATACAGGTTTTTCAGGACTGTACAACTCCATTTCTTACCTTGAGAAAATTGCAGCCAACAAATTGTATGCTGTTTATAAAGTCTTTGTTTGAGAGAAGACAAAAAATAAAAATAGAAAGATGAAAATTTCCTTGCTTAGGTAATACCCTTTATCACTCACCAGGTAGGACTGTGAGTAGTTCCCTTTCACTGCTAAAATTGTTCATGTACATGTGACTGTTGCATCTTCTGGAGTAATTAGTGGTGATTAGTTAGTATGTTGGTCCATAGTCTCTAATTAAAACTTTAAGGGAAAGAGAAATATATTGGGATAGTTTATTAAAGAATTTTCATAGTAACTAACACTATGATATGTAAATCAAATACAATCTATTCTACATGTATTCCAATAGGTCAAGTGCTTTCATCTGCTCCATCCTCTGCAGAGTGTTCATTCTGGACTTTTCTCCTCATGCCAGTGGATTTGGGGTGGAAGATAATGCACAAAAACACACATTTTTTCTACATGGTGTACTAGAACAAAGCCACATACTCATTCATATATACAAATAAATATACAGTATATATCTCCCTTCTCTTTTATTTGCATTAACCATCATTTTTAAAAGTAAGATCATGATGCATAAGACACTTTAGTAACCAATAAATCATTCTCAGAGGGCAAAAGAAAAAAAACAATATATTTGTCAAAACAGGGACAAAATCAAAGTTCATCATGAATGGGCCACTTCCCAGGTACACACCCTAGTAGAAGAATCACTATCAATCTGCAAAGGTTCCAGCTACTCCTATTGCTACTTCTTAGCTGTTGCTTCTTATTCATCTGTCATTTTTGAGTCCAGGGGCAATGAGAG
The DNA here is from genome assembly GCF_019175285.1 of Sceloporus undulatus. NCBI lineage: Eukaryota > Metazoa > Chordata > Lepidosauria > Squamata > Phrynosomatidae > Sceloporus > Sceloporus undulatus. The sequence continues at coordinate 140,711,960 of NC_056522.1, forward strand.
AAGTTGACATCAGATTCATAAAATCAAAGAGTTGGAAAGAGCTTCATTGGCCATTGAATCTAACCCCCTGCTTAATGCAAGATCGCCAGATAAAGCATCCCCAGCAGGACGAACATGAGTGGGCAATGTGGTGCGGCAGGAAAGAAAGCCAATGGAATTGTAAGCTGTATCAATAGACATGTAATGTCTAGATCAAGGGAAGTAATACTATCACTCTGTTCTGCTTTGGTCAGACCCCACCTGGAATATTGTGTCCAGTTCTGGGCACCACAATTCAAAAAAGATGCTGAGAAACTAGAGCATGTCCAAAGGAGGGTGGAAACCATGCCCTATGAGGAACGACGTAGGGAGATGGAGATGTTTAACAGGGAGAAGAGAAGGTTACGGTTGACATGACAGCCATGTTTAAGTATTGAAGGGATGTCATATTGAGGATGGAGCAAGCTTGTTTTCTGCAGCTCCAGAGTCTACGACACAGAGCAATGGATGCTAGCAACAAGAAAAGATACCCCACCTGAACATTAGGAAGAACTTTCTTACAGTAAGAGCTGTTAGACAGTGGAATGCACTGCCTCAGAGAATGGTAGAGTCACCTTCTTTGGACCCATCTCAGACCCATCAAATAGCAGTTAGACAATGACATGGCAATGCTTTGAACATTAAAATGTCAAAACCCAGTAGCAAAAGGAGGATGGGTGGGAAGTCCAGAAAAGAAATGAGTCAAGATGGTGGTATCTTCCATGTAAGTCCAAGCAGTGGATGTGCTGATGCCACCACTAGGGACCACTCAAAGCTAGTTTGAGCAAGGAGGAATGTCTGGCAATAGAAAATGTGCATAGATGCAAGAAGAGGGATGACAGTGATATAGGCCATAATGAGGCCATGGTCCCCGATTCACCTGAGCTCTGCATCCATAGGATAGAAAGGACAGATCTTCCACAAGTAGAGATTGGAAGTTGGCAAGGTTTTTGGAGAAAGTAATTTCTAAAGTTCTATACAGACTTTACAGACTATACAGACTCAAAAGCTTGCCTGTAACCCCTATCAGATTCAACTCACAATCTGCATAGTATATAGAAGCACAGATGTGGCTCAATGTGAAACCTGGGAAATCAAGTGCTTGTAATAATTCAGATAGTCTGTTGTCTGTGTGAAAGTGCTATGTTGGTTTTCAACTGAATATATTGATCAAAAACATCACACTTGATCTATAACCCCACTCCCATGTATACATATCATGTTTTGAAGAGGAAGAACATTTGTCTGTACAAGACCTGACTGGATGAACATGGTTTGAAAACTACCGATTCTAAGATTGGAAATAATTGGAGTGCCTTTACTGACTCACTAGGTTTTATTTGGACTGAATTGTGCATTTTATGTCATTCATTATTATAATAAAGATGGTTGATTAGGCTGATTTTGTTTATATAATTAAACCAGCCTTTTCTGATTATTGTGCTTGTTCACTTAATATGTTGTTCTAAGGCTATAATCTTGCAGTAGGGAGTTGTACACACACGCACCTCCATAGAGGTATGACATCACCCAAAGCATACACAAGCCCACTGAGCAAGCCATCTGGCTGGAGCAGGAAAGCCTGAAGGCAATTGTTGAATCTTGGAGCAGCTCCTTCCTTGGGTTCAGCACCTTGAACATAGCATGTGGCTGGGACATATGCCAGAGGGAGCCAATGTGCAAAGTTCATTCTATGCATCGGAGTAATTCATCCTAACCAAATAAGTTGGATACAAGATACAGATGACTCTCATAAGAAAACAAAAGCATCAGACCTACTTTCAAACTGAACAATTTGGTTCACATAATGAGCATTCAGAGTAATCGATGCACATTGTTCTTTTTTGGGTGTTGTATTTTGCAGTGTTCTGAATACCATCAGATCATTGATGGCTCCCTAAGGTATGACAACCTCGATCTAATCAAGACGCAGTGGGAAAATGTTGAACAGGGGAGTGGGAGAAAAAACATCAGCAATCAGTGCCTCCCTTTTTGATGGCATGATGGGGCTAAAGAAAAGTGGTTCTTCTAGTCTCAGTAAATTGGAATAGGGTTTACCAGGTGGGATTTTTAGATACATGTTACTACTATCTAAAATACTGTATAACACTGAGAAATGCACAGATTGTGAGTCTATGAAGGTGTGAGTGACCAGGAAGAACATAAGATTTTACTGCCTAGATTTGAGGTTTTGTTACATGCATTTTTTTCAGTGCATAAATCTTGTGTTTGAGCTGTTTCTTCTCAAGTTGTAAATTTTGTGGGGATTCATTTTTGTTTTGTTTTTTGTGTAAGCCAACATGCCTAGTATATATTACCATTGGTTATGCTGGCTAGAGTTGTTGAGACTTGCAGTCCAACAACTTTTGGAGTGACTTATGATTCTCACCACAGATTCAAGCAATATTGGTTTTGTTTATTTTAAAAGGGTAGACTTTGGTGCACCACTATTATGTCTTGCCAAGGATTAGATTTCAAACAGTTGGATTCTGGGACCTTATGGGATTTGGTCAAGTAGGGCAGATATAGGCAAACAGTTCAAAGCAGACAGTGGTCAGGTTCCAAGGTAGCAGTAGATCATCAGCATGTTTAGAAGCAAATGTAAGGTAAAAACAACAACAAAGGATCATTTTTCAAAGCTGGAATGGAGAACCAGGAAGTTGAAAAGGAGAAGCATATCTGGAATGAGGTAAGAGTTGAGGTCCAAGTCATCAGTTTGTGAACATGAATGTGCTGTTTGCCTCTTTGATATCCTTGAGTCAGAACAGATTGTATTTTGTGTGAAGACTCTGCCTAAAAGACAATCTGTTCAGATTCAGCAGTACACTCTGAAGCTAAGGTGTTATATGGCCTGGGGGACAAAGATCGTCCCTTGGAACTAGCAGAAGGCTCACACCTCAGCCAAGATGGTTTTATGGCATTCAGAATCAAAGTAAATGTGCATTTAAAGCAAAAATGCAGTTGCTATCAAAGGCAAACATCAGCTGCTGAGGGTGTGCTAACATGGCCTGTTACAGACTGCCAAAATAAAGCTGCTTCGGGTCTCTTTGGAGGTATGCTATTTAAATGATGCATGGGTCCTCAGAGTCTGGAGGTCACGCCAAAGCCACACTCCATTCCTAAGCACTGGAGCACAGCTTTTGGTGCAGCTTCCAGATTCTTAGGATGCATGCATCATTTAAATAGCATAACTCCAAAGAGACCCGAAGCAGCTTTATTTTGGCAGTCTGTAACAGGCCATTGTTAGCAGTGCAGCAGGTGCAGGGAGGAATTTAAACTTTCCATCCTCCAGAAGTAGCCTTGATGAAAATCACTGCTTTGAAGCTGCTGTTTCACTTTGGAAGAGAACCCCTTTTTTATACCAATGGGCCATTTCCTCCCAATGCAAACAGAAGCTTGGAAGGGTTTTTCTTCAAGAGTGCAGTGGAGGGAAAGAGTTAAAATCTCTGCCTACTCTGGTCCCATGCCCATGCTAGCACTCAGCAATGATGCATTCCTTGACAGGCCATGAAAGCAAACATATCATGATAGCTGAGTTGTGAAATGGGGTGCATATGGAAGGGTTAGGCCATACTCCACCCCCCCTCCATCCTTCTCCTGTTTAGATTATGATCAATAATCCTCTCAACCCAACAGTTAGAGGAGGCTTTGGCTGTTCACTTTGGTGCCAAATAGGATTTTGTGCCATCTATGTTGAAGTTATGATTTCGATCTGGGTTTTTCTACCTGCCCCATAAGGGGGCGTGTGAGATAATGGAACACTTGACTGGGGTGGCATTGTTAAATAAACTAGGCTTCACTTAGATTTAAAGTTATTTTTATCTATAGTTTAAAATACTATTTGACCTGCCTTGGATATTTTGTAGTCTGGATGGAGAGGGAAACAAACTTAGTGTTTTGTGTTTTGGGGTGGAGGAGTTTTCCCTCTCCAAAGTCTTTTCAATCTTCCTTCCCCTCAGAACAAGGGTCCTGGTGGCAACCTACATGAGATATAGATTAGTTTCAGGACCTTTGATAGCTTGCCTGTAGCATAATGTGGGAGAATCCTCCATGACAGTCTGCACTGTACTTGAGTTCCTCTGTAAATTAGTTCAAACTGATAATAAAGCACAATGCTAACTTAACCATCTGCTTGTGCTCTGCCTCCTTCTTCTGACTGGTTGTGCAACCAGTATGCAGCTTGATGTATTTGGGTTGTTACATTAAATATTGCTTCGTATGTGTATGGCCACTATAGTTTATCATATTTTCAAAGCACGGTTTGGTTATCCTATTTATGGATACAAATTAGTTCTAAATATTTCCTTATGTATTCTTATATTATAGGGTAAGTGTGTTAAAGCTATGTAATAAGCAGACAAAGGGTTGTAAATTAAAAGTTAAACAACTGTGTTATTCTTAATGACATAGGCTGTATACATAGTACTCTATTTGGTATATATTATCAGATAATAGATTGTGTTGCAGAATAGATGTCAATGTTTGTTTAGAATTTACTTCAATGTGTTATAATCATATTAAAATTATTCTCTTGCCTTAGTTCCTCTACACATTGTAAGCCAATTGACTTTCCTCAGTTAGCACTTGCAGGTTTTTACAGAGGTTCCCCCCTTGCCCCCGGTCAGAGACTCACTAGTAAGGATACAAGAAAGGCCTTGTTCTCCATACAAAATCATAGGAGATTATCACACCAGGGCCAATTCAGCAATAATCGCGGAATGAAAGCTAATGCAACAGTAGCATTATAGTGGCATTATAGTGCTCTATATTTTTGCAGTCACGCAATCGCGTGATTATTGTGACATTACCATATAATATCATGATTGCGTTTCTCACACATCGATGAATTAGTACATTGGAAATGATTGTTTTGCTCATGTACCATTTTGGCACTATGGCACATGTCTTGAAATCATGTTTCCATCCCATACAGAAAAAAAGACAATAGAAAAAATTATTACTTCACCACATTGTTTTAATCCAGCGTAAACAAAAGAAGACTGAAATCCACTGCAAAACCAATCTTGGCAAGGAGAATGGATTGCCTCCACCACAATACATTCTGGGTATCCACAATAGCAGGAATGAAGTACAATTAACTTTCATACTCTCACAATCAGTCTTAATTTGCGCTATGTAGAAGCCATTCACAGGATTTTGCTGTGAATGGTTTGTTGCTGGAGCATTCCTGGTTTTTCCCAGGATAAGTTGCATGAGCTCAAGGTCTTCTGAAAATTGTCCGTGCAATTGCTTGATTTAGCTGGGATTATGCCTTTTTCTCCCCTATTTTAACCCCATCTGAGAATCTCCATAGTTTCTTAAGACTGAACTACCAATCTGAGTTCAAATCATGTTCAGGGTTGCTTCTGGAGCCTTCCAACAAGCAGTGAAAACAGTGATTACAACAATTACATGTGTTTCTGATAAATACAAAGAACTGAAATTCCTCAGTTCTTGCCAAAATATTTTGAATTCTGAAAATGTATCAATTTCACACTTCCCAGAATGCAAAACAGCAGATCTGAAGAGTTCATGTTAAGCTGAAACTTCATTGTCTGAACTGTTTGGCATAGAATATTGTCAACATTGTTAGGGCTCACTCATCAAAACTGAAATGTGTTGACTGTTTGAAAATTACAACAGATGTCCAGAGTATTCTATGGGGAATGACACTCTTCTTCTCTGTGGGATATGACAACTGCACACAAGAAAGATAAACCTTGATGTTAGTCAATAAGCAATGAAATCCAGCTGAAGAATTATCCCAAAGGGTATGAAAACTGGTCAAGAATGACCAGTTTGAAAAGTGATCTGAAAGCAAACATCAAATATGAGTGGTCACTGGAAATGAAAGCAGTATGAGAAGCATTTCACAAAGTCATACCAACCAAGTTTAGAAAAGTTGGATTAGTTAGGTGCAAATGGTTCCTAAGAAAAACCCATTTGTCCTGAGAAACAAATTCAGGTAAGATAACAAAACCATCTGAAAAGCTGGTGACCTTTTTCAAAAGCATATAGAACAAAAGTGAGATTTTTCATGACAGACAATCCTTCAGTGTTCAGAAGAAGTTAACATGAAGGAATATGATCTTAATTATATAATCTATATTAAGGAAAATTGTGGAATTCATGCTGGAGCAGAAAGCAGAAATTGAGCAGAGGATGCGCCCTGCTTCCTATGCCCTATACTCCTTGTTTGACATGTTGAAAGAAAACCATAAGATCTTTTCTTCATGAAGCCTTGTTTATCAGAATACTTCTCACGTACTGCAAAAAGGAGTTACATTTTGAGAACCTGAGATTTCATGAGTAGAAAGTAGACCATTCTGGGAGGTGGTTCGGAAGACTGCACTAGGAACAGTAATTTGAAAAAGTTACATCCCACTTTGCCATTAGCAGAAGCCTCTGTGTCAAAGGCCTTCCACAATTCACAGTATCACAGTACTGCAAGATCCAAATCAATGCATGCTTTTTCTGAGACTGAAAGCATTCATCATATGAGTACATTTTTATACTATTGGTAATATAAGTTATCTTGAAGTGGTTAGATGATCCTTTACAATAGCAATAGAACTTAAATTTCTATACCACTTCATAGTGAACTAGTTACGCTCTAAGCAGTTTACAATGTGTTCGTCACTTGCCCCCAACAAGCTGGGTACTCATTTTACCAACCTATGAAAGGATGAATCAATCTTGAGCCCTGTATTTTGGCTGCAGTACCAATATTTTAACCACAGCACCACCAGGACTTAATACTATTATGTGGAGTTGATACTCCATGGATGATGCCGATAATCATTCAGGCTTTATTGTGGCATTCATTTATCAGAATGCCCTTACCAAGAGTATACTCACTGTGGCATGTTTCTGTTGTCATGCACTTTTATAGAGAGATTAGAAAAGTTATATTCAGAGAGTACAATCCCCCCCCCAATTAATCCCACAATCAAGATAATCACTGGACATGCCTGCAGGGAGTTCTGGATATTGCAGTCCAAAAATGTAACATTTTCAAGAACTGCATTTAGTATAGATCAGATGTTGAAGAATAGTGTCCTGATTCTGAAAAGTGATTGTAACCCTTTAAGCCACTGCTAACATTACAGCAGCGTGAGAGGCTGGTCTTTGCCGTCACTTTTGCCTGTGAGAGGCTGGTCTTTGCCATCACTTTTGCCTGTGAGATGCTGGTCTTTGCTTAGGTCAGAATGGGGTACCCTGCAATGTGATCAAGAGGGAGGGGGTTGCTCTACACCTTCCTCGCTGATCTGGGCACCCCCAGTTTGATCTCAGCAGACACAATAGTGATGGCTAGGCTCTTGTAGGTAGCTTCTTGGCAGGCAAGGGTACAGTGACAGCAACTCCAAAGAGGATCCATCCCCTTCCCTGCACTGTTCAGCACAAAGTAAGAGAGGTGGTGCTGTTTTTGCTGTTTAGATATCTGGATTGGGCTGAATCAAATCTAATCAGACTGTCTAGACATCCAAGAGAACTGGAGGCAATCTGGAGTTTCCTGGATCCTCTTAATGGCTTAAAACAAACATTTTGTGGTGGATGCGGATCTGAATAGATCAGGATGGGAGTTAGTCCAGTGTATATCCTTAGTATACAAAAGCTCTACCACTCTCTGAGACAGCTCATTCCATTGTCAAACAGTTCTTATACTCAAGAAGTTCTTTCTGATGTTTAGATGGAATCTTATTTCTTTTAATTTGAATCTCTTGCAGAAAAAAATGTTGTTCCATCTTCCAAATGGCATCTCTTCAGATATTTAAAGGTGGCTATCAAGTCATCTCTCTAGAGACTTGATTTCTCTTCTCTCAGCTGCAGAACCACAGTCAGGACAGGTTTTGCATGGACATGTTCCCTCCCCTGGTCATCAAACAGCCATGGCAGTATCCTGGGGTTTGAAAGCAACCATGGAAAAGTTTGGAAGTTAAAGTTGTTCAGGGAGCTAGTGAATATTTCCTTATGCAATGCCTCAAACAAGGATATATTATTATGCTTTATTTACATAGCGCTGTAGATTTGCATATATGGGTAAGTCTGATTATACATGTGTTATATTACCAAGAGGATTCCAGTTATTATCTTTCACATCATCACAATGCTTTGGAATTTTTATTTATATTAGAAGTGTGCACATGGTGTTTATGAAGCCCAAATTTCTGCATACATTGATCTATCCAATGCTTTATCTAATTGGTTTATCTAATTTGGAGTGGTACTGGATTAGATCATATCAGGAAGATTTGGTTCCCAGGTAAGGCTGTCAATGTTTTTTTCCCCTCTCATCCTTCAAAGAGATCAAAGTGAGAGATATATTCATTCTTCTCTGTGCAATTGGGAAAAGCAAGGAAATTACATTGTTGTTCACCTTGACACAAAAAAAATGTGCAGTTTTATTAAGGGAAACTGCACCAAAAATCATGTTGCACTAAGTGCACAATAAATGTCACAATAAATCAGTGCACAAAGTGCACTAATATACCTCTTTGCTATAGACTTGTCTTTTTTGATATTTTTCATACTATATTGCAAAATTTTCCTCATAAATAGATAAGTACTAGTCACATGTAGTGCCTAAAATCATTACAAATTATTTGTACATTTGCACTGATTTGGTTAGACCACCAGCTTGCCTTTTCATTCTTGTGCCTATGTCAAGTACTTTTAAGGATCTACAGTTTTCTTTGGTGAGGTTTCTTGCAGCTTTGGAAAGCCAAAATTCATTGACCATGTGTTACCTAAATTGCAGGTGGTCCTGAAAGGGCACCCACAAATTGTACTCAATGGGGAAATTAATTTAGCTCAACAGGAAGCAGTGAGAGGGCTCCAGCAATATAAAGCTGGGATCTTAGCCTTTGTATAACAGTTCTAAAACCAGAGAAATCCAGAGGTGGTTTTCCAGATTAATTTAGTTTATTCAAAAAGGGGGAATCCACACTCACAAGCACATTCTCTTACTCTCACACACAAGAACTAATAATGCAAAGGTAGTAAGTTAGAGTGAGTTGCAGCATGGCAAAGAAGTACTACTGTACTGAGCTGAAGCATAGCTTCAATTGTGGGGTTGCAGGAATGAGGATTGCTCAGTAGCCACCTGCGATACATGGGGTGGCCAGCTAGGGAGGTATCAAGTCAAAATCAAACAGAGGTGCTGCCCAGTTTCAGACTACCATATATCCTCGTGTACAAGTCGACCTCATGTATAAGTCGAGGGAAGATTTCAGGGTCAAAATCCTGGGTTTTGATATGACCCGTAGATAAATTGAGGGTAAAACTTTGGGGGCTATACAGAAGGATGGAAAGGGGGAAATACCACTTCCGTCCCTCCTTTTCCTTCTCTGGACCTCTCCCAACTGATTCCCAGGTACTGGAGGAGAGATTTTAACATCGGATTGAGAAAGAAAGCAAGTGGATTTAAATGGAGAGTTGTTTCCATAGGAAGCCAGGTCTTGCAAAATGGACTGGAGAGATAGCTTTAAATGGAGAGGGTTTTTTTGATAGGAAGCAAGGTCTTGCAAAAGGGACCACAGAGAGAAGCAAGTGGATTTAAATGGGGAGGTTTTTCCATGGGAAGCCAGGTCTTGCAAAACAGAGCATAGAAAGAAGCAATTGGATTTAAAAGGATAGGTTTTTCCATGCGAAGCCAGGTCTTACAAAACGGAGCAAGAGAGAAATAAGTGGATTTAAATGGGAAGTTTTCCCCCCGATAGGAAGCAAAGGTTTGCAAAACGGATGGGGGGGGGGAGAGGAATTGGTGTTCAATAGAGATTAGGGCATCAGGCTTGCTTGCTTTAGGACCCTTCTAAGCACTACTGATATATTGACTCTTATATAAATTTACCAAAGATTTTAGGGGCAATTTTGGGGCATAAATTACTCAACTTATTGTTGAGTATATATGGTAAACCAATATGTTATTCTCTAAGCACATGTATATATAGCAAGAAATGGGTCCTGATGGCATTTTTTCAGAAGTTGGAAGGCTTAAGTAACTTTCCTAGGGGAAAATAATGGGTTACGATATGCAGAAATGACCGGACAATTTGTATGAATGTCCTCAGACAAAATGAGTTCCATTTCCAGAAGGAAACTCCTTTTGTCTCCTGTACGCAAACAAGTTCCAAGTACAGCTCTTCACCATCACTCTCCTCCGTGAAGGGATTATGCAGATACCAATCTTAAGAAATCTCAGCTAAGTCCCTCTGGCTTCTCTCATGTTGAGCCATCTGGATGCCCTACTATGGTGTGCTTGTTTTCCTGTGCTGCAGTGCCCCCTGGTGGCTACTCACCAGCAACCTCCCTTTTTGATATGTATTTGGTATGTATTTGATATCAAGGGGGTGACTGAGGGACATATCCTGGGTTAAATATGAAGTCCCTCATTCCAGAATAGGTTGCATTACCATGAAATACTCTAGGGCTTTCCACATGGGGCTTTGATGTTACAGACATCTCAGTATGGAGTGGTAAGTACTCCAGTCTGGGCACCATGCTAGTTTGTCCATGATGTGATAGAGAGAGGTGGGAGTGGAAGTGGGTTGACAGGTCTGTCCTCCAATAAGTCTTGTTAGCCTTTTGTAAAACTATGTCATGGCTTTAGCAGGAAGGTTTTGCCTGTGATTGCATTGAAGTTCCATATTCTCAATTTCTCGCCTTTCTCTGTTACTTGGCATACAGTATGACACATCTCTTTCTTTCTTTCCTCTCTCTCTCTCTTTCTGCCCTAGTTTTTAGTTTTTAGAGAAATAAGGAGGTATTTTTCTCATTCTTCTTAGGTTTAAAAATTCATTCAGTTTTTATGGAGCTCCTTGTAGGGCATTTGTAACATGGAACAGGAGAAAGTATCTTATTCTTCTAAGATTTCAAAATTCATTCAGCTCTTCTGGAGCTACTTGTGTGCATTTGTAACTCTTGAAATAGGAGTGGGCCTCTCTCTCTCTTTCTGTCTCTGGCTGAAATTGATCCACCTGTTCTCAAGCTCCATGCATGATGAGAGGGTTGTTTCCCCCCTTATTCTTTTATTCAATTGTTTTTTAAGTCACTGCCTGTTTTTGACTACGAGGAGCTGCCATCTGGGAGTGAAAGGAAGTGTGCCTGTGCATTTCAGGAGCCACTTTAGGAAATCATTTCTTTCACTTTTACCACCCGCAGTGCACTGCTTGTATGCTTGGGGCTGAGACAGGTCCATCTTGTCTTTATAATCATTCTACAATTTCCCCCTGGCATTTATCTATGGTCTGTCCTTCAGATATTAGTTCTTTAAATGATTTGGCCATTCAAGAATAACACACAAAGTGTTTTGTGTGTTTCATAATACAGGTCCCATGTGTTCAAGATCATTCAGAAATTAATAAGCCACATCAGTTTCCCAATAGTGAATGGGATTTCTGATCATGTGGGTTCCTGACTAATCTGGATCTGATCAGGGCAGGATTTGAATGAATTAGATGGGAAGGCGGTTGTGTGCAACCTGATTTTTAAGTACAAGTGGAAAGGACAACCACTAAATGGCTTTTTCCTCTTCTTGCAAAGTGTTTCTGTATCTTCAAGGAGGTTAATATATTATGGCTTGGGAACAGTCTGTTTCAGAGTTGAACACATTCCACACTTTATATACCACCCTTGAATATTCTGTACAGTACAAAACCAGTGAGTCTTTCATTCTCACCTCTTCTGTGTATGCATCTCAGCAAGATAGAACAAGTGGATGTATCCAGTTGGGTGGAGTTCTCATGCCATTTCTTATGACGGAGATAAATTCCATCATGAATAGCCACAGTTGGCCTTGAAAGCTAATGCATAGATTAATACAGTGAAGTGTCACATGAACTGCATTCACTGAAAAGGTGTGCAAACCTTTCTTCTTCTACCCTTAATAAAAAAAAAAAGTCCTCTTGCAAGCAAAACTCTTTCCCCAACCCTCCTTCATGGCTGCAGTGCTTCTTTAACTAGAACAGAAACCTGGGGAATTTTCACTGAACCCTTATCACTTGCACTGTCTGCTCAACCGCCTAATGTAACTGGCACGACACATTGACAAGAGGACAATTTTTTGACTTGAGCTGCCATAACAGATCATGGTATGAACTCAGACTGTTCAGCCCATTTGAAGACAAAAAAAAAGATAAGCCAAGTGTTTTAGAAAGGTTTGTCCTAGTTAATGTCAGATAGGTAATTCCTTTTATCCCATTGTGCAAATAAACTGAAACTTGCCAACTTTTAAAAAGGCTGAATTTTGAGCTAGTCTAGATGTGTTTCTGTCAGTTGAGACTGCTCTCTCTTTCCTGGTACTTTATTTTCATTCTGAAGTGATTCCTACCAGGATGCTAATCTCATTAATCTATAGGTGTCAGTGTATATAGATTTTGGTTTTGTTAGTCATTAAGAAAGATGACATGGGTTTGTCCTCTCCAACATTTCTGCCAGACAAATTATAGTGTTGGCAATTATTTACCATAATCGCTCTCTGTAAATAAAAATAAAAACTGAGTTGATCCAATGGAGCCGAACATGATAAATATTCTTTGAGGAAAACAAAATCTAGTACATGAAAGAAAAGGTAAAACAATGTATTTATTTAAAGGAGCAATAGATTTACATTTTTTCAAATATGCTTTCTTTCATTCATCTTCTTTAAAATTCAGCTGCTAGTTAGGACTTGGATTGTTCAACAGGGTTGAATATACAAGTACAAAACAAATACCTGAAATAGATGAACCTATTTCTATCAGCATTAATAAAGATGACAGGCTTTCTGAAATCTTTATGCAGTTCAGCTTTGCCAGCCTTATACTGAGGGTAACCTTTCATATAATGGATTGCAGCAGAAATGCATTCATTTGTAATGAAGTCCTGATTGTAAATTAGAATAAAAGTAACAGATTGTGGCACTTACAATATGAACAGCAGCAATAGAGTACTTGTAATCACCCTGTCTACAATCTCCTCTCTTTTTGGAAGGATTGTTCAAGTATTTTTGCTTTTCCTAAACAATATAGTTGATGTTAATGGTAGAAATCAGTTCACATACCTGTTTTTATTACTGAATGACTACAGAATCAAGAAGTGACTTGAAAACATGAGTGAATACCACAGATGTAGCATTACATGCAGAACTTCCATGACCCCATTCCCACTTACAGATAAATCGGTGTGCAATCCGAATTGATGGATCCATTTGACAGTGGGGTGTGGTTCCCACTACATTTACCCCGGTTGCATTTTCCCCCTCCAAAATAATCCACTTGTAGTTCCCATTCACAAATGAATCGATTCAAAATGAATCAGTTCCAGCTGGCCAAAGGGGAAATTTGAATCAATTCCGATCTACATGTAGTTCACATTTGCGCAGATTCGATGTATCAAAAAAGAAGTGGAAAAAATCTCCGTTAAAAATATACAGGTTAAATGGGTGTAGTGAATGCCCTCCCTCTTGGAATCACTTCAGTGATTTGGATTAAGTGGGAACCAGAGTCATTTGAAATGGTTCACCCGATTCACAATCCAGTTTAAAAGGTAATGGGAATGAGGCCCATGTCATCCAACCTGAGAGCAACTCTTTTGAATTGGATGAGTTCAGTAATTCAGTGAAGCAAGGATAATTCAGGCTGCATTCCATACACAACAATTATTCCCATGGATTTAGTGTGACTTATGTATGAGTAGATATGTATAGGTTTACACTATATTCTGAGTTAGTTGTTCCTATGTTGTATGTGACAGTGGGTTTGGGGTTCTGAATTTTGTATAAATTTTGCGTCTTATAGTATGTAACAGAGCACTGTGAGAAATGAAATTACAGTCTGTCCTTCTTATACAAGGATTTTTTATACACAGATTCAAGCATCCACAGTTTGAAAATGTTCAAAAAAAGTATAAATTTCAAATATCAAACCTTGATTTTCCATTTGTTGTAAGGGACACCATTTTACTATGCCATTATATTTAATGGGACTTGAGCATCCACGAATTTTGTTATTCACAGGGTATCATAGAACCAAACCTCAGCATTTAACAAGGGTCCACTGTATGTATATAAATAACTAACTAGAATGTTAGGATACATAAATATTTGTGATGCCAAAATAGCTATAAAGGAACTAAAGAAAGGGTTGGGAAAATAGGAGGGTTTACGGTGAGTTACACTGTCGGTCCACCTGTTTACAATATTGTTTACCCTATTTTCTTAGAGTTTTTATCAAAGGTAATGGGCAGTCCTTATAGAGTATGCTGGGGATTGAACCTGGGATCTTTTGCATGCAAACCACATGCTCTACCAATGAGTTCTAACACTTCCCAGATGATTCGTGGTTCTTGTTTTACTGCTTTCTAGTGGGATCAAAGGACAGGTCTTCTGACAGCATAGAATTCTATATCCAAAATTACTGACTCATTCAGATGCAGGAGAATGATACGTGCTCACAGAAGACATACAAAGAACAGCTATTCATGAAGAAATACAGTTGCTGAGCCCCTTTCAGTACTGACCATTCTTTAGTGATGAGATCTCTTTGTCACTGCTATAGCATGACTGAGGAAGAAAATGACCTCCTGTTAGGGACCATGGGTAGTGATAATTTATGCAGAGATGCCTCAGTCATCACTACACAAACATACACTTACAGATGGTAGTACACTTTGCGGACATCATTTGCCCACAGCAGAGGTGACTAATGGTTAGTCACTAACCAATCAACAGTCTCTCAATTGCCCAGTGCTGAATTATTTTAAATTTTTTTACTCTTTTATTATTGTTGTATTTATACCCTGCTCTTCAGAAATACTCGCAGAGAGGCTTACAATTTTTTAAGTTGACAGTTCCCTGTCCTCAGGTTTACAATTTAAAATGACATGAAACAAAAGGAGAAGGAATGGGAGTAGGAAAAGGAATCAAGTCCAGTAGATTATGTGACCAGTTCTACCCAAATCAAAGAATATTCTTGGTGTCCACCTCCATTTGCTTAATATTTGAATTCTCTGTTGTTTTTATTGAATTTGCAGAACATTTTATGAATTCTAAGCACACTTTGAAAGCACAATTAAACTGTGTTATGCATGATCATAAAGTTGCATTTATTTTCTATAAATTAAACACACAACTTCCCAATCTCCCCGCAAAAGCTAATGTTAACCCAATGACAGACCAGTGTTGCCTGTATTATAATTGTAAATAAACCTTTTGTACTATTCAGATGCAGTATTTTTTTAAATTTTTTATTATTAAAACAAACAAACACACACAATATATATATATATATATATATATATATATATATATATAAACATTACAATCGATTTCATCTATATACATCAGACAAACAAATAACAAATAACAAGTAAACAAATAAATAAAAAAGAAAAAAAAGAAAAAATATATAGGAAGGGAAAAATAAAAACAAAAAGACACATAAAATACCAGATATACAATTATCCCAACAATCCATTCTCACTTATTTATCAAGATATACAAGAGGAAATCCTTCTTATGGTTACATTTACCCTCCAAACATTAAACCTTCCACTCTGTACCTTTCTCAATCTATCTTCTTCCTTACTTCCCTACCACCTCTCCTTCAACTATCCTAACTTCTAATATTTAACCTACTCAAACCCTCTACACTTACTTTTCCTACCCACTATAATACCCCGCAAAATCTCCCCGCAAAAGCTAGTGTTAACCCAATGACAGACCAGTGTTGCCTGTATTATAATTGTAAATAAACTTTTTGTACTATTCAGATGCAGTATTGAGTGTGTATTTATTTCCTTACAAGTATTTATAAGCTGCTTACACCTAAGTTGCTCTGAACAAGATTGCTTTGTTTTGTTTTATGTACCCAGGCAATATGAACATTACCAAAAATCAATCAATCAATCAATATACAATATTTACAAGAATACAATCCATGATAGAATGTGATACACCAGGAAGGCTTGTAAAAATGGGTGTGCATTCAACATGTACCTAAAAATAAGAATTGTCACAGCATGTGTAATTTCAGAAGGAAAAAGTAATTCTTGCATTACTTTCCAGCCTTCAAGTTTATTAGATAAGCCAGTGATGGCGAACCTATAGCATGCGTGCCAGAGGTGGCACTCAGAGCCTTTTCTGTGGGCACACATGCTGTCGCCCCAGCACAAAGTTTGCTAGAATTCATTACTAGAAAGCCAGAGGGACGTGGCACTTTGCAATTAATAAGTGGGGTTTGGGTTGCAGTTTGGGCACTCAGTCTGCAAAAGGTTCACCATCACTGAGATAAGCCATACCAATTCCTGCCCCTGAGCTCAATGCACTCCAGATCTGACACATTCTGCCTTCAGTGATCCAAAAGATTCAGAACAGACATCCCTCTACCGCAGTGGTTCTCAAACTTTTTAGTCCTGTGACCCCTTTTACTTTTAAATTGGGATTTAGTGCACCCCACACACACATAATGACCCTGAACCTTTGGAGGGGTTGGGGTGCAGAATCCCCACCTCTGCACATCTGAGGTTGGGAGAATTTTGTTCAGTTCTTTTCAATTTTGTGCTCCCTTTCTCCCCTGCCCCTAGCAGCACAGGCTCCCTGGAAAACCATGGAGAGAAATCACCACAGATTGGGCCACAGAGAGTGGGAAGGGAATGGATAATCAGAAAGTAACCCAGCAAATCCCTCCTGGCTTCAGGTGCACAGAGGCAGCTGTCCAGTAATCTTGTCATCCTCCTCCTTTCTCCCCCAAGCTTGGCGAGGGTCTATGTGCACTACATGGTTGCTAAGGGGCATGTGCCTCCTGTGCCAATGATGGAATGTTTGGAGAAGCTGAGCCAGAAATGCAGAAACAAATACACTTAGTGTGGCTCTTTTGCAAGGACCAGTCAATCCTCAACAATGAACAAACACATATACTGTACACAGGTTTGCCCAAGTACATTTGCTGTACTTGGAGGCTGACTTTTCTTTCATCTCCCTTCTGCAACTACCATGCCCAGCCCCAGGTCCTGTCTGACAGTTTAAAAACCACTGCTCTACCCCATGAAGGACTTCATAGTGGAAGATCAATGGCTCTTATTGTTGGACAGAATCATCACTCACAGGTGATTGTTTATGCTTTACATACTAGCCCAAATCCTATTGTTGCTTCTGACTTGACTTGATCAACTGAAACCATTGGCTTTACCTATGTGTTGGCTTACCATTCAGCAGTAGACTCAATGAATCTACTCTAGCTGAGATTCAGCAACATGATACCAGTCGTTGCTAAAATAGGGGTAAAGAGTTTATGTATACATAAGAAGAAACAATGCAGTCAGACAGTTTGAAAGTAAACAAAGTCTACATCTGCAATCAGAGATTTTGGAGAAATTACACACCTAAATATACACCTGTGTATGTCTCCATTAAGGCCAGTGTAAATTATACATGCTAGAATGATCAACTATATCAGAACAGGGATGAATGAGGAATTTAGTGCATAGCTAAACAATGTGGTTTACCTTGTCTGGTTTGAATCCTCTTCCAGGATTCAGCCAGATATGATCATATGCATTTTGGCACCAATGCTGCCTTTCACCTAAAACCTGCCTAATACCCGGTTCCCAGCCATGCTCAGCTAGCTGATTTGCAAAATCAGGAGCTTCCCAGCTTTGCAAATCAGCCAGCTGAGCTCAGATTTGAGCTGGGTTTTAGGCAGGCTTTAGGCAGGGAGGTGGCATTGGTGGCAAAATACATATGATAAGTTTTGGCTGCAACCCAGAGGAGGATTCAAACCAGGCCAGGTAAACCAGATCATTTAGCAGTGTGCTAAACTCCTGAGAAACAGCGCAATGCACCAAGGTGAAATGGTACAATATTTCAGTTCAGCCATCATTCAATATGAATGGATCCAGCAACAAATATTTCAGTGTTTACTCCCTAAGCATTTTGTTTCCTTTTGTTAGCACAGCGATTCTTTTCTTCTTTTAATCAAAGCCTGCTTCCTCTTGAAATTCTGAAGCAAAAGTTCTGAAAGTTTTCCAAGAGAAAGTTGTGTCAGGCTTTAGGTCTGCAGGGACTCAAAGGCAAACAGATAAAATACAAGGCAAAAGAGTTATTTATTATGAGTTGTATCAGGAAGACTTTGAGCAAAACCCAATATATCTTTGGAGATCTGAATAATCTCAAAGACTTGAAAAGATTTTTTTTTAAAAAAAAAAAAAATCCTGATCTCCCACCCTGACTCTCCAGAACTCT
This sequence comes from Sceloporus undulatus, assembly GCF_019175285.1. Lineage (NCBI taxonomy): Eukaryota > Metazoa > Chordata > Lepidosauria > Squamata > Phrynosomatidae > Sceloporus > Sceloporus undulatus. The sequence continues at coordinate 140,730,195 of NC_056522.1, forward strand.
GATTAACATGAGGTTTTCAATATGTTATTGGGCGATATATTTTATTTGTATTTTTTTAGTCTTCCTTTTGAAGAATGCAATTAGGTCTCTGTGAACAGGTTGAACTCACTCTGCTAACAGCAGCTCCCATACATAAATTAGTGAATTTTTCCTGTTATATGAAAAAGTAAAGCTATGGAGCTTAGTGGCTTTGCTTTTATACAGAGCGATCCTGTCCTGAATATCAGATGGCTTGGGGCAATGCTTGGAATGATACTTTTTTGAAGGGTGGATACCATAATATGCTGAAGCTGTCTATATCTGAGCAGTGGCAGGGTAATGCTCTCAGGATCAGAGCTGCCTCCTCCATTATGCCATTATGGATGGTTTCAGCATATGTATTCTTCTTAAAAATAATTTCCCAACCTCTCCAGGGTGGTTGGATGCACTGTTGTACATCAGATATGCTACCAGGACTATACTATTAGGCTGCTTGAACTCTGCTGGAACCATCTCATGTCCTACACTCGTCTAATGCAGATGGTTGTGGGTATTGCAGAATCATTACTCAGTGAAAATCCCCTCATTCCCATGAGTCATCCAGTATAAGGATGGAAACTTACGCCGGCTCAAGGAAGTTTTCCCTTCCATTGAAGTTAATGGTGGGAGTAGGGGACCCATTAGAAGAAGACTGCAATGCCCACCTTGAAATGGCAGAGTTTAGAATGTGATGTCTCTCAGCATCCCATCACAGCACACCACCCCCTGTATGTAAATCTCACATAGTGCATGACCCAAGTCAGATGACATGGGACTGTCATGGTGCATCTCTCTGGCCTTCTGTTGTGCACACACACACACACACACACTCATAGAAGGAACTCTCTGCAGGGGGATACTATGGAGAAAATAATGATACTCCCCCCCCACCCGGCATATATAGCACATTCTCACCCCTGTCCCAAGCAGTATTAGTAAAAGTTAACATAGAAAAGGGAGCACTCTTCACTGGGAATTGGGGGGGGGTATGCATACAACTTTCAAATAGGGAGATTTGCATCCAGCTTATCTATTCCTGTAATGCACATATAGTCCTCTGCTAACCTCTCTAACAAAGTGCCTAACTCCATATCCACAGCTTGGGTGGCAGCCCCCAGAGGTGAGTGAGTAAAGAATGGGATGAGGTGCTGGTTAAAAAGTGTAAGCATTGCAATCATCTCCTCCCTTCCTCTTTTCAAGATATGTACATGGTGTCATCTCTGGACTGAGATGGGCATTCCCCCCCCCCCAATACTAGCTGAACACTCTTGCTGTCTGAGCCATGGGCAGTGCTTGTGATCTCTGTCACTGAATGGTTGCTGTAGAATTACACCAGGAGGCAAGCCTGGCATTTTCCTGCTGTTTTCCCAACATTTCTCTCCATTGAGCATTTTTGCCTTCCCATGCTGTCTGAATAGGCAAAGGATGCAGCAGACATTCAGGCAAAAATCATAGCATAGCTGTGACCTGGATAGGATTGCTCTGTTATGCATGGCCAAATGTAAGTCTTATGAATGATAAGAACCTCAAATAAGATACCAAATCATTTCCTTTTACTTACACAAAAAGATTATCTTTGGAAACACTAAGAAGCAACCCAAACTTGTTCATCTTTATGTTTTCTCTTTTAAAGTGCCAAGCCTCCCTCCTTCCCGCACACACACAGCCTCACAGAGAAGGGCAGATAACATCCAGAACGAGGGGTGCCAAATTAGGCAGTAAGCTTTTAGCAACTCAAGGTCTTGCCTGCAGGCAGAGACATTACCCTTCTGGGCACAGGAAAGCCCTCCAGGTGCATCCCATTCAGGCATCCCAATCTAGCTGTGCCACTTTCCCAGCTGCTTTTAAAAGGTCCCAGTTGCTCTCTCCTCCTCCTCTTCCTCCTCCCATCTGGTAGAAGGGTGGGAGGGGGCCACCCTCTCTCTCTGAGAGAGAGCCAGAGAGCAAGGGGTCCCAGGCAGGGAAGGGCCAGACCCTGCGGCCCCTCCCCCCTCCACCTAAGAAAAGCCTGGCCCTACTTTGGGGGCTGCTTTCAGGAGGCTGCCATCCCTCTTGGCCCCTCCAGTCTCCCCCTGGTGGGTCATGACTCCCAGGATGCTATCATCAGTGAAGTAAGCAGCCCAACTTGGTGTGTGTGTGTGTGTGAGTGTGTGTGTGTGTGTGTGTGTGTGTGTATATATATATATATATATATATATATATATATATGGCTTTTCTTTGTGAACGAAGATTCAGGAATGACTCATCCCACACTTTCTACAAGCACACTGATGACTAAAAAGGCCGATCCGAGATAAACAAGTCTGGTTGCAGAAATCACAGCAGAATGTCTCCTTGGGTGATATTTCCAAGTTGTGGTTCTTTCTGCGTTGTCATTTCTCTTCGACAACAATGTATTAAATAAATTGATAGACAATTCGATTCATTGGTTTTGCAACTACTTGCCTCACTGACTGCAAGTAGTTGCAAAAGCAATTAATCAAATCTTCTATCAATTCTACTTTTTTAAAAAAAATGACAGAAGATTCGATTCATTGCTTTTGCAACTACTTGCCTAACTGATTGCAAGTAGTTGCAAAATCAATGAAACTGAATCTTCTATCAATTTTATTTTTAAAAAAATCATGCGCCCATAGGTCCCACCACAAGCACAAAGGCAGTGCTGAGGAGGGGGATGGTGGATCTACCAAAAACTGAGGAGGGATGGTAAACACCCCTCTGCCATTAGTCCCTCCCCTCCAGAATGATGTGATTCAGACCCGTTGTTCCCACTTGTTGAACACACTCCAGAATCGATTCTTTCCAAAAGAACCGCTAGAAAACTAGTGTCTGGAAAAATCACATTATTTTGTGTTTGCCTCAGTTTATCACGACAGAAGTCAATCAGAGTAGGATCGGAAATGGTTTCAAATGGGAACGACAGTCATATAAACTGACCAGCAATTCGCTTTAAATCATAGTGCGAATGAGCCCTTAATTTTATTAAAATACTTTGCATACGCAGGTCTGAGAATTATACACAAGCAACACAGAGACACACATTTGGTGTTTAATGGGTTTCCTTTACACTTTTAGGACATCGCTGCAATTTCATGTGGCTGTTTCAGATTGATTTTTCTGCTTTAAACTGAGAAAGTCTGGAAAGCCAAAGTGAGGATTCATGAGAAAGGTCAGAGAATGACAGAGATTTTTTTTTTGCTGGTACCAGACAGTAGGTGGTTAGAGCTTGGGAAAGTTAGTGTTTTGCACCACAACTCCCAGAATCTTCCACCCTACATGCTAGTTGGGGGGATTCTGAGAGCTCTAGTACCAAAAAACTAACTTTCTCAAACTAAGCAACTGGTGCGGAAGGCCTTTCTGCCCAAGATATGGTTTCTGACCATCTCTATAGAAAAAAATATGCTTGTTTTTGTTGTATGCCTTCCAGTCATTTCCAACTTATGCCAGACTTATGACAAATCTATCATGGGGTTTCCTCTGAAGTTGAGAGGGTGGGAATTCCATGGCTGAGCAGGGATTCAAACCCTAGTCTCTAGAGTCATAGTCCAGTGCTCAAACCACTACACCTTGCTTGAAACATATATTTTAACTTCATGTAAGGCAGCTTCCCATATTCCTTATCTCATCCTACATGATATCCCAGCAGCACATAGCAGGACTCCGGATGGAGTTCAGGATGAAGTGTCCTCTGCTAGCTGGCCCCATTCATTTCCATATGCCAGAACAGCTGTTGCATAATGCCTTGGCAACATAATCTGTATTGTTGCTTTTTTCCCTGGTCCTCCAAATCCTGGCAGCCAACTGCTAGATAGTTACACAAATAAAGCACATTAATTGAGCTGTTTTCTATCAACTGCTTTGTGTTTGCTCCTGGCACATTTCCCAGAAAGTTGGAAAAGGAACAGTGGAAAGAAATTCTTATCTGATATTAGCTAATACCAAAAAATAATGTCCTGCCTCATCTATTATTAATTAATTAATTAATTGGTTGATTTAATTATACATGGCTATCAATATTCATGGGATGGCCCTGTATTCTGACTTCTTCTTTTTCTTCAAGAATAAATACTTTGTTAGACAGCCAACAGATACCCCTGATATCTATCTATCTATCTATCTATCTATCTATCTATCTATCTAATCTGCATTGGACGTGCAACAAAATACAGCTAAAGAAAGTTTGCTTCTGTATTTACCCCTTTGGGGAGAAAAATGTCTTGGGCCCAATGAAGGGCTGAAACAATCCCATGCCAGCTTTCTCTATACATACATACATAATCCCATGCCAACTCTAGGGATATGTATTTATATGGGCCAAGGACTGCACAAAAGATCACACACATACACCAGTAAATACAATGCTAGGCTACACAAGTCTCACCTCTGTCTCAAGACGTCTTAGTAAAAGTCAAAAGCAGATATGTTTACACTGAAGGATGCCCAGTTTATAATTTTCAAAGTGACTCATATTTCAGTGTTTTTATTGCCATCACACAATACAAATCTACATGTGTTTACTTAGATCTACGTATGGATAGGATGACATGATTACACCTAAAAACAATCCTAATACTATGGAATCAAAGTAACATACTTCTTTCCATTCAGTTGATACGTTCTGGAAGTTAACTGTTTTTGATCTTTCTCCTTTATCTTTTCTAACCTGTCACCCTAATTTTTGGAATGCAAATGAATTACGTCAATAGGAATTGAGTATCTATCTTGGATTTGGCTGTGAAGACATTGAGTCTGACAGCAACTCCATAGATTTTTTAAAAGCATTGTTAGCGCTCGCAGTAGAGAAAGCTGAACTTCAGAAATATTTTATTCCTGGTGAAAATGCATACCATTCTGTGCAACTTATCCACTCTGCAAACTGAAGACTTTCTAATTCTAGTATGTCCCCTCAGCAAATTGTAAAATAAAAACAGAATGGTTATACTTTACAGAAAGGTAGGAAACCTCAGTGAGTTATGGGGATGGGGGAGACCTGAGGGTCTCACATCCTGCCACTACTACCAAAGTTCAGCTGCAGAGCAATGGTAAGGGGGGAAAAACACATTGAAATAATGTTCTCAGGTCACTAAATACTGTTGTTTTTCTGCAAAAGGCTAAGGAGCTTAGTTAGTGCACAGTAAGATTAAGTGACTTACCGCTCACAAATTCAAGCCAAATTTGGGCTGCTCCCTGGTGTTATTACATGGCTCCCCACCCCCAAAATGCCATCCAGGTACAGTCCGGTTCCAATACTGGCCCCTGAACTTGCTTCAGCGGCCACTTTTCAAAGTTGGAAAGTATGAATTTTACAGCATTCTATAAATAAATGTTAATAATAATAAATTATAAATGTGCCATTACTCCCAAATTAATATTTGGATTGTGAATCCATCAGTAGTTTACTCAGTACTAATGCATTATGCCATATAGTCATAGAGTTGAAAAGTGTCTCATGGGCCATCAGATCTAACCCACTGCTCAGTGCCAGATCTCCAGCTAGAGTAGCCTAAGCAAGTAGCTGTCCAGCCTCTTTTTGAAGACATCCAGAGAAGGAGACCCCACCACCTCTCTCCAATTAAAGCTAGGTTTATGATTAACAGTACAAGCCTAGGTTCATGACTAACAGAACAAGTTTCAAGCAAATTATTCTTATCAATAGTTACCTGGGAGTACGTCCCATTGAGAAGCCTTTCATTGTACAGTGCCCTATTGAAGTCAATGAAATATCTTATTTATAAATAACTACAATGTTAGCAAGAGTGACTGAATAACTCAGTCCATAAAATGAAATCTTGGCAAAGCACATTTTGTTTGCTTATGGGAATTTTCTAGAAGTGGGGCATAGTCTGTTAAAACAAAAACAACAAAAAGTTTTCTGGTGCCTTAAAGAGTAACATGTTTTATTTGGCATAAGCTGTTCTGGATAACCAGGCCAATTCATTAGCTATTGGAATACACATATTAAGTACCGGGATACACACAAAAATTATTATAAAAATGCATAAAAATTCTGAACAGAGAGCCTTTACACACCAGCCTAAAGGCCGACTGGGGGGGCGGGGGACGGGCAGAGTTGGGGTGTAGTGTCTCCATGACGCATGCCCTGGCTCCTTCCCAGGGCACTGTGATTCTGCATACCGCATCACATGGTGCGCAGTGTCATGGCGTTCTCCAATGCTACTTCCACACGATGCAGTGCTGAAGGTGTGTCGTATAGCCACAGAGCCACAGCTATCATGCCCTTTCCAGGGCACCAAAAGGAGCCACTTTTGGGGGCTCCTTTTCATGCCCTGGAAAGGCCAGATTGGGGCCGCAGCATGCGGTTGCCAAGGCCCCTATCTGGCTAAAGAAGGGGCTGTTTGTACAGTTCCAGAATAGACCTTTTTATCAATAAGAAGACCCAAATAAGGGGAAACAACTGTAGCTCCACGTGGCTTCTAGACAATAGTTTCCACCTTTGTGACTCGCATTTGCACTCAAAGATCTCTGCATTGTGCTAACACAATTAATGACTTCTGTGCCATAAGTAACTTTTGCAATTGTACATACAAACCACACACAACTCCAAAGATGAATTATCTCCCCCCCCCCCCCCACATCACTGTTATTCCAATGTAAAATTCCATTCCTTCAAATCGGTCCCAGTCAAAACTAACTAGGACCTGTGCAAGGAAGCTAGAATTGAAGAGGGATTTTGTAAAACAATTTGCTTCCAAGTAATACATCATCCAAGACTGGCATAATGTTCCTACCATATTGGGCTTGGTTGGGTTGACTTTGCAACCTTGCCACTAATTCCTAATGAGCTCCACCATGATATCTTGACCCTTTCTTTCCTCTGTAGTGTAAAGGCTCCGGGGTCAGATTGTTGAGGGCTAGAGATCTTTCTGCAGGAATAGTGGGGTGGTGATCAGCTTTGGAGTTGTCTCTCTGATATCACATTCCTATTTACTGAACTGTAAAAGTGATTATTACTATTATTATTGTTATTGTTATTACTTGTGTTGAGCTGTGTCCCAATCAGTAATGGGAGGCAGGCCACAGAACTTCATACCAAATAAGAAAGAAAGTGAACAAAACCAAAAAAAAAAAAAAAAAAATGAAAAGCTCTAATGCTGTTATTAAAAATTGGCAAGTAGGTAATTAAGTAGGTAATAAACTCAATTTAACCAGATTATTTTCATGCATGCTGAGGTGCAGATAAGTTTATGTCAGAAGAACCAAGATTTTAATTATTATTGACAAGATGTGCCCCGAGTACGAATGTTTTCCCTTCCTTACTTCATTTTTTATTCAGCTGATCTGCCATCTCTTATACAGCAAAGATACAGTACTGTTCCTTCTCTTATGGCTTCTCAACACACGCACAGAGTTTTATATTAAGTTCCAAGAAGTAATTATTTAATAACTATAAAGCATGAAAACAATTAATATTTAATCTTCGGTTATTGAAGACCCCAAGGCACATTTGAAAGCAACCTTTGAATATTTTCAGTGCTATTTCTTGAGTTACTGATGACTTGAATATAATCTTCCAGGCATTCATTACTTAATGCAGCTAGGAAAAAATAATCCATGAAAAGAAATGTCCATAATATACTGCATCCAGATTCATGCTGCAGTCCTCCTCTCCTTTGAAATGGACTGAAACATTGTCCATCACTAAAGGAAAAAGTGACATTGTGCTTCATGTCACAATATGGGTGGAATTTGTATGCAATGGGCAATTCTCCTTAAAGGTTTCAAGTATCCAAAGTTAAAGAATGAATAAATGTTGTGTAATCATTGGATTCTCAACATTATGCAATTTCATAATATACATTAGGAAGTACTGTACTCTCTCTTCCTTCCCCTCCTACCCTCTCCATTATTTACTCTACTTTTTATCCATCCATAGCCCATAAGAGACTGGTGAGATTTGCATGGAAAAGAGAGGCATTCTCCTTTGTAAAAAACAAAGAACAAATAGTATTACTGATGTTGTGAAGGCTAAGGTTACTGAAACATAAAGAAGTTTTTTTTCCCTTTTCCTGCTGATTCCCCTTTTTATCATTATTTTCCCTTCCAAACCTGCAACTCTGCAAAAATTCAGAAGTGTGTAGATATTTTCTAATGAGGAGAATACAAAGACTTTTCATAGATCCTCATATTTTTAATTCACTGCATGTTGCTGGAGTCTCAAATGTCACCTTCACTGATTTGAGTTATGCAAAACTAGCCATAGGATTAGTTTGGCTTCATGAAGATTTCATGTCATTTGAATACATGCCAGACAGTGAACCATCTATAATGGAAGACATGTAAAGCTTCAGGTCAGGGTGGTAAACTTTGTTGCAGGTATATTCCGCTTTCTCCATCGCTCCTTACCATTGCCCTACATGATCCTAGAGATGAAGCTCTCCGAAAATGTAGTCTCAGTGATTCATTTACTTCAGAAACATCTAGTGTTGCTTCGTCTGCCTTTGCATGCTTTGTAGTCAGTTTCATTATGTATACTTTCTTTAATCAAAACTATTTTAGCTCCTTCTGGTTAGGATACTCCAAATGTCTGGAGTTAGCCAAGCCCAATGGCATTGGCACCATGGACATTTGGTTTGCCCATGGCTATTCAACCATTGTGCATATAATTATGCTACATAAATTATATCTAGATAGTTACATTGAGCGTGTGCATTTTTTTGCTTGTTCACCTTGCAGCAAATATTCTGTCTTATTTATCTAATGCAGTCCATATTTTACTTCCCTCATAATGTAAACATCACAGCCATTATTATTATCATCTGCTAGACTACTATGTCCTTGGCAACTTGCCTCTTCTACATTGTGGCAGCCCTCATATTTGTATGATAATTGCTTGTTGCCCAAGGAAGGAGCACTTCTTAGAAATAAAACACATTTTTCATGGTCCCATCTGCACCAAAAATGTGGAGGGTTGTACCACATGGCTGAAGTGCAATATGGCTGGATATGCATGATAGATTTCTCAGTGAGCTATAGGGAGATCCTCTTTCTCTCTTCCTCTAATCGTGGGTTCAATAGCCTTTGGCTGAAGAACTCAAATATTATAAATCAAATACACCCATATTTTATATTAATGTACACCACTGCTCCACCAAAATTCTAAATGTGGACACCACTGCTCCACTGAAAGAAAATAAGAAAGCTTTGGCTCTAATAATATCCAAGTACAGTAAAATATAACAAAACAGATCAGCAACAAAAAAGAAATCCTGTGTTCATTTTGTTAAAGCATTTATGTATTGTCCCTTAGCCTATCAGGTCCTCCAAGCTGATGTAGAATGGATAAATACAATTAAGAAATAGAAAGAAAACAGGTAATATCCTCCATCTCAATGGACAGCATTGTGTCCTACTGTGTCCACCTGCTGGACACTCTGGCCACATATCATTCCTCTCTACATCCATAGTCTCCCTCACAAATATAACTCAGAATAGCTACTGAAGGTTGGGGACCCTCTGGAAGACTTGGGGTGGCTGGGGATGTATGAGAAATGGAAGTCCCATTGCATGAGCATCATGATGGAAACAACCCATGTGTACACAATAGAGGCATTTTTACTTGTTGCATGCATACGTCCTCTGCTACCTTTTTTTGTTCTCTTATTTTTCAAGATTTTGTACACTTCAAATACCTATCAAAATATTTCAAAGTTTAACAACAGTGGGACACACACACCCCTCCACAATTAGATTGCATATGCTAAGTAAAACAATGCAAAATTCCTGTTGAATAAAAAGATGAATAAGATGTTCAGGAAGCTTACTGGCAAGTCTCTTAAAATCTTTGTCTCTGTATAGTCTGAGATAACCTTCCTGTAAATGTATTCATTCATTTCTTTAACTGTACAATTTAGTTTTGTTCACGTTCATATTAAATCTGTTTTATTGTGCTCCTTTAAAGAACATTCATTCTGGTCTTTTTTCAGTGTTGAGAATCTTTTAGCTATTAGTAGTTTCACACTCCAGGCAATGAGATGTTGCTTTAGAGACACTATCTACTGAGATAATTAATCAATCATTCATAATCATAGAAAAGAAACGTAGAGATTCAGAGAAAGACTTTCATTAAAGAAAGGCATAGCAAATTATATAAGTATTATCATTGTAATCTCTTAAGTGCATCTGATGGTACTGTAAAATATTGATGGGTATATAGATTTAGTGTGTAGATTTGAAAATGCTTACAGGAACAGAACAATTTAAAAGCCACATATGCTATTGTTTTGACTAAAGTACGTTACTGGAAAATAAAAGGTCTGGCTTTTAAAAATTATTGGTGAATATGCAGTCCAGAGGATGCTGGCCTTTGAGCTCACACTACTTTAGTCTATGCAGTGTCTATATTCTGTGTAACCATAACCTTCAAGCAATTCCCTGAGTAAATTGCTTTCCTATACAGCCTTGCTTGGAACTGACAGAAATTTCTGATGCGTTCTCCTTAAAACATTTATGTCATTAATTCTCTAACAGGCTAAAGATTTTAACAAAAAATAAATTAAATGAGAAGAATTATCAGGTGGGCAAGTCTTCTTCACCAGTCATGCATTGCAAATCTGCTTCATAGCTTATTTCAAAGGGCTAGTTTTAACTTTTAAATACCCGAACACCTTGGAGCCAGTCTATCCATGGAAGCAACTTTTCCTGTACCTGACAACCTGACTCCTAATATCACTATCCAGCTCTCTTTTCCCAAATTGTTGAGTATGGTGGGATATAAAAAGGGTTTTTTCCTTCCAGTAATGCTACCCTGTCAATGAAATGCTCTTCTTAGAGAGGCTCACATGGATCCTACTGGTCTTCCCAACATCAGAGGAAGTCTACGAAAGCTCACGATGCCAATTTCTTTCATTCGGTTAGTCTCAAAGATGCTACAAGATCTCTCTACATATTTATTCCACAAAGTTTTTGTTGGATTCACTAGAAATAGAAGCCCGGGGGGGGGGGGGGAAGATGTTTGACAGTTTGTTTATCCCATCACATCTGAACAATGTTGTCTACTGTATTATGTTGCATTTTCTATTTATACTGAAATTTACTCCAAACTTGAGATTCAAGGAGGTTTAGAAAATAAAAAGACAAATAAAAACATATGGAGCTAAAATACAAACTATCTAATTCAGAAAGGCATTACATCCAGCCCCCAGTTTTGAGTCAAAACACACACACCACAGAAGATGTGAGGGCAACTTCATTTTGGACCCCTTTTGTGGCTGTTTCAGGCCCAGAAGAAGTCTTAATTAAACAAGCTTCACTACTTCTTTAAACATTGTTCTGGCCTAAAATAGCCACAAGAGGCATCAGAAAATTACTTCCCCACAACTCTAAGGGTGTACATGTGCTTTGAAATACGAGGGTTATAGAGGGTTATAGGGGGCTATAGAAAAAGAAGCAAGACACAGTGGAAGTGCATGCCCTAACCCCTGGCAATACAGCCCCCAAACTCTGGCAGTGGCTCTGGCTTGATCTAGGACAGAGAAAAGCAACTTCATTGAGGCTGTTGATCAATTGTTCCTTTTGCATCCCCATAGGCCACATTGCCTACCACAAATCCAAGTACTTCTCTCTTCAGTACCTCTCAAAACAGTGACTAGAGAAGGTGTCTCCATTTTCAGAGGGATCTTGATAAAACCAGAGGTATTCTGTGCTAGTGGTGAAGCTCTTTGCAGTTGTGTGGGAGTGGGAGTGTTTTGGTACATACAACTGAATTTGGGGAGCTCTGTGCACACTTTCCAGGGAAAATTGCCTGACAATTGTACAGATTTTTTTTCAAAATGGCGGAGGGCTTGATGTGAAGTTTCAGGAGCTGCAAAGTTGGATCCAAATGCCACAGGGATGAACTTTCTCCATTCCTGGTCTGGGGGTTAAATGACTTGTGTGGTATTTGTATCCATGGAGTGAGGTTGATGGAGAAATTGCATAGGACGTGGGTGAGCAAACTCAGAAAACAGAATGCCATCTGTGAGTTCAATTTATACATGGACTGCAGCTGGATTGCAATGGACTGGATACAATAATCAACTTATCAGTGCAGCATCTGCTACCAGGCAACTGGCCTAATATACAAAAGTGAATGACCACAATCCAAGTTCACAATCCAAATTAACTTACATTCACAAGGAGCACAGCCTGTGTTTTCTGTACTCATCGACCTTTGGCTAGTCATTTGCCAACAGACTTATTTTACTTATTCAAGGGCTGTTAGGACCATGAGAAGGCACATGACTGAATCAAAAGAAGGCAGCAAGTTTGTTTATATCTCATTGGAATCAATGCAAAAACATATGAAATGGAATTAATCTTTACTGCATATATATGAAGTGTCAAGCTGATTTCATTCTTGCTCTTCAAATACAGAAGTATATTTTTATTCAGGATCAGAAATGCATTTGGAACAACAATGACAAAGAGTTGTAGATGAAATCTCAGTCAAAATATAATTTAAGGCATTATTACTACACATGAATGTCTGGAGTATGTTCCTTAACCCCCCTTTGCTTTGAACAAGGACTCTGTAGTCCAGTCTTTTTGCAAGGAAGATTATTCATTGCAAACCTGTCAGGTGAATTGGGAAGCTCCATTAAAACAATGGACATACTCCTCTTGTCCTCCTTGTGAGTTGATCAGGATTCTATTTCAGTTCTTATTCCCTGACATATTTAAATATATGAATGTGGAAGCTTCTAGTCTTGATTTAATTGTGTTTCCTCAAGTCCTGCCTGCAATTTCTTCCCATCCTTACTTGGTATCAGTTTCTGAAACTTTGTGGTGTGTGTGTGTGTGTGTGTGTGTGTGTGTGTGTGTGTGTGTGATGGCACGGAAATTGATACATATTTTAATTATTCCTAAACTGTGCATTTGTTTACACATTTTACCTTATTTATGCATGTTTCCACCATTGACTAAATTGCCTTTGTGTGTATTTTCTTCCATTGCGTGCATTTTCATTTAAAATGAGCACATCATTTTCATTCACTTTATATCTCCCATATGCCTTACAATCCAAGGAAACAAGCAAATTCTTGTGGAAAGATGGGATCCAAAAATTCATTTTTCCAAGCTCTGTGCCTATTTCTATCTCTCTACTCTGAAGAAGAAAAAAAAAGCCTGTCTGATATTTGCTTCTCTCAAGGAAACTGACTCCATAAAGCTTTGCTAGTGATTCCTGTGCACTTGAGGCAAGGGAGATTGTGAGTTATCATTGTTTCTCTCATACTAGAAATAGGCAATATAGCAGTGGTCTTCAAAGAAAGAAAAATGGCAGTATTATACATCCTTTATATCATTGACTAATCTGAACACAGATTTACTAAGATCCAGGCCCTGCTGTAGTAGAAAAGAGAGCTGGGAGGATTCCCCTGCATCTCCGCAGAAGGCAGCAGTCTGCCTTGGACTGGCTTTTTGGTAACCAATCTGAACTAGTAGCTGTGATCACTTGATCTGAGCACAACATTATAGCACTGAAAGAACATTCAGATTGGTTCTGCTGAATCTTCTTGACAGGTATCCCATGAAAACCGCATGATAGAGTCACCTTAGGGTCACCATAAGTCAGAAACAACCTGAAGGCACACAACACCACACCATCAATGTCTTACTGATGCAGAGAATGCATATCCAAAATAAGTCCCAGGGTTTCATATTAACTTTAGCAGAAATCATGGCTTCCAAGTCTGCCTGAAATCTGTCGAAGCCTTCTGTGCCATATTCTCTTCCATCGTAGAATTCCTCCAACTGTCATAATTTGCTTTTTTTGTGGAATAATGAGGTTAGAATAAGTGGGGGGAAAAAAAGAATAAATGATTAGGTTTCATACCTTTCAGAAGCAGTGCCGTCAGCCCTAAGAGAAATAGCACCATGGGTATAGAAGCAGTGCCACAGGTCAATGGTGCCCAGTTGTATGCCACGTACAGGATTGCTCCCAAACTTCGCCAAAAATGTCCATGAAAAGTAAGAAGCTCTCTCCTGCTTCAGTTCTGGGATTCCACTCACATTTTTCAGGTCTTCTCCCAGGCTGCAAGCTCTTTCTTCAACATTCTTTCTTCTCTTTATGTCAGAGAGGAAGAACCTCTGTTCCATGGGTCTAGTCTGGCTTCCTGAAACCCATAAACTAGAACACAGATGTTCCTCTTCACCTCATTCAGTCACTGAAGGCTTGGCCCAGACTGTAGAGTGATGTTAGGCAAGAAGGAGATGTCAAGCGGAGGGGAAGGGCAAAAGATTCATTGATGTTAAGGACCATGGCCATCCACCTGTGAAGCAGTAGAATCTATATAATCTGCCCTGTAAACTCAGGTCTTTGGAAAGACATTTATTTCATTTAACCAGAATTAGGTTGGTAACTGCCAGTCAGAGGACATTTTCTTCAGCTGTGAGATGACCTGCCAGAAGATATTTGACAGCTGAATACAGTCCCCAAATTTAAGACAGCATTTAAGACCAGTCATTTCTGGCATGCTTATCCAGATGGTTTTTAAACTGTGAATTTTAAATGGTGAATTGTTTTAATACGTGCACAACATATTTGTTATTTTCAATTGATGTGCATTTTAACTGATGTGTGTTTAACTGATGTCATATATTTGTCAATTGCTGTTGTTCCCCACCTTGATCCATGGAAAGAGGTGGTCAAGAAATCATATTGTCATTATCATCATTGGAATCTAGGCAACCACTGCATCCAGTTCCCTAGCTCTTCCCATCATGCTCTTTCTGACCTAACTCTTGCCCTTCCCACAAGATGGGATATAAATATTTTAATAATAAATGTAATAATAAATCTGGTTACCCTCATCCGTAGTCCAGCATACAAACTACTACAATGGAGGTGGGGGTGAAGGAAAAAGATTCTGTGGCCATACAGATGTGATACATTCAGCCAATAGTGAGACATGATAGAAGCTCTAGTTCAATATATAGATTGCCACAGTTTCTCTGCCCCTGCACTACACCACACCAGAATTGAAACAACATTAACTGTAACAAATGTGTAAATACAGGCTTTTGGGCTCAATCAGTCAATACGAAATTGGATTCCAATCTGCTGAGATCCAAAAAGTTGATTTGTTTTATTCAACTGGCAAGTTTAAATTGTAATTTTAAATATTTGACCTTGATTTCCACTGTAGTTTGAATCTGTTAAAGCATGAATTAAGAATATATTTCAAAGCTCAGTATGTCCTCTTTACCACATGTCTATCTCCAAATTAATATTATTTTTCTTAGGAATTGTATAATCAAGTAAATTAGGTCTCTTATTATTTTTTAAAATTATATTCAGTCACATGGACAATAAGATTAAATAAACCTAAGGAAGGAGACATTTCCAAAGCCTTTGTGTGATCTGAATGGTTGGTGTGAATTATATGACAAACATTCCCCCCACCCATAGAGAAGTAGCCTTTACAGCCAGTCCAAGGCCATAGCCTGTCTACTCCAAAGAATTAATATTGCTACTGATTAATATCTCTACTGATCCTCCCCCCACCAGGTTTCAAGCCTTATACAATATATATATATATATATATATATATATATATATATATATTTCAAAATAACTCCTACATTTTTATTAAGCTTAGAGTGAATCGCTGACTGTAAAAATGATGTCAAGTCACAAGTACAAATTCCTTGACTAAATTATCCTCTACAAAATGATATGGAAATGATGTGGCATATACTTGTGGATGGGAAGGGCTATTTCTCTTCCACTGCAGCATCATATAGCTCAGTCCTAAGTGGCACATTAGCCAGAGGTCTCAAGAGAAACTATACATTTCTTCATCAGCACTCCTGCAGTCAATGCAGGATTTTTTTAAAACAGATTTTTCATAGATCTGCCTTTCAATTTAACACTTTTTCTGGCTCTGAGAGGGACATCCTTACTTTGGAAGTGACCAAAAGAGCATTTTCATTTGCCAATGTAATGCTTTTTTCTGCTGAATCAGATGGGCTTCATATGACCTCTCCAACCATTTCCCTCAGTGCCAAATATTTCTGGCATCTTCAGGATCTTCTTTTCCAGAGAGTATATGCAAAAGAAAGAAAGAAAGAGCAAGCAAGCAAGCCATGCTCTCACACTACTGCCCCAAATGTTAAACATATATCCTCATGGAAACTGGAGGTACAGCACCTCTTCTATGAAATTAAACTGGGAAGGTGACTTCAGTGGGTCTCTCAGAACCCACAATAGACCACTCCACATCTGCTATTGCAACACTGCTAACATCCAGCAGCAAATAATCACACTGGATTTCAGGAGTAAAACAATAAAGTCCCTTTGGAAGAAGCAGGGCATGATAGTTTTAAATGTTTTTTATGGTCTGCTATCAAAAAAAATTATTAAAACAAGTGTTTTGTTTTGTTTTGTTTCTTTATTTTATTGAATTCATATCTTTCACCCAGGATGGGATTCATAATCCCAAACTACAATTCCCAGAATTCCTATAGCATTGAGCCATAGCAGTTAAAGTGGGGTCAAACTGGATTATTTTTGTTGTATGGCTGCAGTTGATGAGTTCCTGTTATAAAAGTCTATTCTGCTATGTGTGGGAGAAGTTGCTTTTTTCTGTATAGTTTTCAACACTCTTTCCCCATAGTGTATTTCTAATTTACCAATACATACATTGACTTTCAAAGGCTTTCTTTCTTAGCTAACTCCATGTTCAAAGATTTTTTGTGGTCTTGATCAGTCCTAGAAATGCTTACAAAAGCTGCAATATCTACCTTTGTGTATGGATGAATATGATATTTGCTTTGTATGAGATATATTTTTAATGTAGGAGGGGCAGAAGCATATGCATCAGACAGGTCAGGCCAAATTGAACCTAAATTGCTTCTGTCTGCTTTTGCATCATAGATATATTGATCTTTTCGGCTAATGTGTTCACATAAATCCTTAGATTCCAGACGCTCATTCCTTTGAGCAGAGCTGCTCAAGTTGCTTCTCACATAAATGCTAGGCCCTGTGGGATAACTTTAAAAAGGATATTAGTCTAGCTTGGAAACTGCTCATTACCACATTAAAAATCCAAAACAGCACATGTACTGTCTTTTTGGTTCAAGCATCTATTATATCCTTTGAATACTTTCATATAGACAGACAAATTGCACTAACTGCTTCAATGTGATGGATGTTAAAAAATGTAGACCTCACAGAATTTTATAGAAAATTCTACTTAAACAAAACTTTTTATTAAAAAAATTCACAACACCTGTACAGGAAGGAAGGGACTTCTAGCCCATGAACCTAATCGATTGCACAGGGGGTAAAAATCCATGGGAGACAAAAATAGACCCATGCACTCATCCCAGTCCCAATCCCCATCCCTTCCAGCTGTGATAAATATCCCTGATATCTCTGCTCAGTGATGAACATTAGTGGAGATTTCATTTCCAGTAGCTGCTGAAAGTCCCCCCCCCCCCCCACAATCATTTCACTCCTCTGCCCCATTCCCCATGCAGGCTGCATTTCAAACAAACCAGGGATGGGAATCCATTGATGTCAGGGACATGACTACAGTATGGAGGACAGTATGATTTCTCACCACTGCCATGATTCCCCACCATTGATCCAGTGGTACATCACAAATATGTATCATATGATACATATGTTAATGGCTTTTGTCTTTTCATAGCAACTCTACTTTGCCACTCTGTCCACCAATTATCCTTGGTTGTATGTACTAAGTGAACAAAAGGTACCAGGTTTTTGTTGAGACAGTATGCATTGTAGCCTGTTTGGTTCCTCTTATTCCTTGGCTATTAGTGTTAAGTGCAAAAAGCACCATCCAGCCAAACTTATATACTTTTAAGTCTCATGCCACCTGATTTCTGAGACACTGTTCATGTGCAAGACCAACATATTGAATATGTCCAGTAAGCAAGAGTGAAAATTTCATTTCATTTTGGTATCAATAAGAATTCATCAATATTTACATGTTTCATCATATTCAAGAAGAACACACAACACACAAACATTCATTAATGAAAGTGTTTGGAAGGGAAACGTGGATTCTTCCATCCCTAGGAATAAAACTGAAAATATATTTGTAACAGAAGAAAAATGCAAGTTGAAGAATAATTTATAGTCTTTTATGTGTTCCTTTTCCTCCGGACCAATATTAATAAGCCCCTAGACTTTATTTCTGGGTTTGTCTTCAGGGTTGTCTACTATGAGCAAAAATTGTCATGGAGCCATGAAGAAGTTTACTGAGTAGCTTTACGGAATCATCTGAAAGTGTCTTCTCTCATGGCTGTTGGAATGGATTATGTATACTTTACCAACTGTTATTATTCACCAAGGGAGCCTGCTGATTGGAATTGTTGTCAATGATTTTCTCTGAGCTTGGGGGGGGAAAATCTCCTTTTTTGACTATGACTTCCATGATGGTCCAAATTTTTCCAAGTTCTGGATGTTCCAGGTTTCAGTTCCTGCCTTACTACAGTATGATACGCCCCATGAATGGAATCCTTTGATTGCTCAAACTAATCTGTTCTTAACTACAAATACAACTTTGACTAGCAATTTAATAATATCAAGATGTCCCCCACACACAATCACTGAAAAGTTCATTTCTTGGGGTCATGTAGAGGGCTAGCCTTGCTTTAGATACTTTTAATGTAAAGTACGTGTTCTACTATGGAAATGCCACCTGAAATAAATTATGGAGTCATTAATAGTGATAATACTTACTTCACATATGAAGGACCATGATGGTTCTAGACTATCACATAAACAAAGTGACCTGACAATACTAGTTACCATTTCATGATGACCACAGATTCTTTAAATCTTTGAACATATTGGGCAACATCCAACTGTGTTAATTCTGTGACGGAATAGGACATGTATGCAGAACAAATGCACACACACACCACATCCCCAGTGTTTCTTCCTGCAGGATGGATGACTCTCCATATAAATGTTTGGGGGGAGATTGCATGCTGTAATTGAGGAAATAATAGGAAAACATCAGTTTCACAAGTATAATGTATATTTGCACAACATTATATATAATTTTTCTCTGTGTTTGTTTTTAAATATCCATCATGCCTTTGACTATATGTGCAGATTTTAGGGCATCCAAGAAGAACCTGTAAAATAATACTGTACTGGACAGAGGCAGCACAGTGATAAATACAGGGATATTTTAAACAGAAAAGAAAAAAGTCAGAACTCAACTGGCATTTTAAAAGGCAACATAAAAAAGACATAAAAGCAGGTACCAAGGAAATCTCCTTGGTGACAAAGTTCCAGGAACAAGGTTCAGCCAAAACTGAAACATTCCTCCCATTTGTGAACCGCAACTTGATTTCAAAAGGCAGGGGAGGTTGGAGTCACCAATAATAATGAGGATGCATTCAGAGCTTGGAAAGTTTCCCTCAAGAAGAATGAGCATAGTGAAGTGCTGAAACCATCTTGAACTGAGTAGTGGTAGGATAATGTTGTGCATCCAAGAGCATCATCCTACCACTGTTCAGTTATAGATGCCTTCAGGATGCCATTATGTCATGGCATAGAATGTTAGATTTTAAAAACTATATAAAGTTAATTCAGTAACATTAA
This sequence comes from Sceloporus undulatus, assembly GCF_019175285.1. Taxonomy (NCBI): domain Eukaryota; kingdom Metazoa; phylum Chordata; class Lepidosauria; order Squamata; family Phrynosomatidae; genus Sceloporus; species Sceloporus undulatus. The sequence goes on from NC_056522.1 coordinate 140,749,795, forward strand.
ATGTAAGAAACTGGGAAATTAATTCATGGTCAACAACACACAGGATTGAAATAAGTTATTTGTTTCAGTTTGCACTAGCTAAAGCTTAATTTAGACTGTCAGTTTGCAGGACAGACAATGCTAACCTTGAACTCATTTTACTATTGGCACTGTCAAAACTGTTCCTTAGGTCATTTTAACTTTGACTCCCCTAATTTGTTTAGTCAAATTTTGCCACTGATCTGTCTCTCTCATTCTCACCAAGTGTGTAAACTGTTCCCTTGCATTTTGAGTTCCATGTTTGTTAAGAGTTAAGATAGAGTGATAGTCCTGGTTAGTAAAGAAAGGTAAGTTAATTGTAGTCAGAGGACAGTGCAAGTACAATAAAACATAGCTGTCTACAAAGCAAACCAAGGATGGAGGCCTTTTAAGAAATGTTTTGAGTGACTGAAAATATCCAAACAGTTTTCTGCTCAAATGAATCACTGCATACTCTCTTTTTTGTACTATCTATCATAAAGTGTGATGATCAGCAGTAAAGCATGTTTTTCTCAATTAGTTTAATGTGACTTACATTTGAACAGGTGTGTGTGTGTGTGTGTGTGTGTGTGTGTGTGTGTGTGTGTGTTAAAGAAAAAGACATAGGCAAGAAGGCAATATCTGTATTTTTGGGCTCCAAGTCTCAACCACACCAAAGCCCTCAAAAGTGTGTGTGTGAAAAACAGGTAGGGAGAGGGGCAGGAAAGAAAGCGAGAGAGAAGCCAAGAGATAAAGAAATTGAGATTGGGGCAGGGGTGATTAAACTTTTGACTTATTTAATTAATTGCCCAGCAATAAGAAGTATACTAAATGATTACAAAGGAGTTCAACAGGATTTACTTTTCAGTAGACGTGGAGATGATATGGATTTAACTAAAATGAATCTTTTGGTTCAAAACTATTAACTTAGCAAACCCCAAAAGTGTGTGATTCTTTGAGTTAGGGGAGTGGGTGGAAAGCAAGAGAGAGAAGAAAAGAGGAAGGAGGAAAAGAGGAGGAAAAGGGGTAATATCAAAGAAAACCTTTCATTTAATTATCCGTGTGCCTACAACTGTGTGAGAAAAAATGATTATGTTTGAGGATTATAGAGGGGTTAATAGCAGCTCACCGCAAATAATAATGTACAACACTGTATAGTATAAAAGAATATACAATAGGAAATAGAAAGAAATCAGTAGAGGAGCAGAACCAAAGTCACAGCACTTAAAAACACACATAGGCCAATAGTGTAGGGAGGACACGAGCCTTTGAGGGCCATGGCTGCTTGAAGCAAACAAATCAATCCCCCATCCCATTCCATCCCATTCCTCCCTTTTTTCTTCCTTTCTTCTTCAACTTTTCACTAATCCTAACTCTTCAGTTACTCCCCAACAATTCTGCTAATGGGTTCTGCTGTCTAGCAATAAAGCCATGGGATATATTTCTTCAAATCCTAAATCTTCCTGTCCTGAGATTTTCTATTTTGCTGAATGTGTCAGAGGGGGGGAAAGCACACATTCTAATGAATTCCCATGTACTAAAAGAATTAACTTGCTAATGCATAATACTAACTTCTGTGTTAATCAGTCAATCTAGCAAGTTAAGCAACATCATCAGGAAACTCTAATATGTTACCTATTTATTTTCAACATCTGCATTAAAAGTAATCTTCCAGCCGGACAGGTACAATGAGGTACTGAAGTTGTACCGAATTTTTAAAAGTATGTAATGTCAAACCCAAATTGGTGGAGTGATGTGAGGATAACAAAAATATGAGGCAAAAAACATTAGTCACTGATATAGGAATTTGATCCAGCAGTCTATCTGAATCCTCTGTCAATATGCAAGCAGTGTAATGTGAATCTTTGCTGAAATAATGGGGAAAATGGCATTGTTTCTGCAGTTTTATTAAGCTACACTTTGTTGCCCAATGTGGGGTGTGGACCTGATCCACTGGCCAGTTCTAGGAAGGTGAATGCTCAGTTTAAGGAGCCTATCACTCAGCATTTTAAACCAGTCCCAGCCTCACTGCAGGAGTCGGGACAGGGGATGGAGATTATTACACACTAAATCACCATTGAACCACCAGTTGCCATCAACTTGGGTCCCAGCTGGGTCCAAGCCACACTCCGCCAGCACCTTTTAGAAGCCGGAAAGCATTCCGACTTCTAAAAAGTGCTGGCAGAGCACAGCTTGGACCCGGGCTGATGGCAGCCAGAGATCCAGCAGTGATTTAGTGTGAAATAATCCCTGCTGCCATCCCACATCCTGGCTCCAGTCCAGAAGGCTGGAGCCAGTTTAAAATGCTGAGCGTTAAGCTCCTTGGTCTGACTCATGCAGGTTATGTTGCTTCATTCTTTATATTTGCACAGGAAAATGTGCAAAAAAAGAAAAAAAATTACAGTCTCATCTTGCAGGAAGAAAACTTTTGGAATTTTTTCATTTGCACATGCAAGAATTTACATGCTTCACGTCTACTATGAAGCCCTATAGCTAAATAAAAATCAATTATACAATGCAGGTTTTGTTGTTTTAAAGAAATGACTTAGAGATTTTTCTGAGGTTGCTCCCTAGGAGATAACTCCCACAGAGATGTATTTGTCAAAACTTACTTTTCTTTCTGCATATTTTAAAAATGAGTACCATAAATCTCCTAGAGTTAAGAAATTGAGACTTTAAAATGGGACCAAATAATTCCATAATATATATTATGAAGGCTGGTTGATAAAGGAAGCTGTTAGAGCTTCATTTTCTGAATCAATAGATTGACCTTTCTACTTTAAATATCACTGGATTTTTACATGTCTGGTTGGATTATTTAGCAGCAAGCAGCCAACGGCAAAAGATTAAAATCTCTCTGATGCTTTCAGAGAAACAGAAATCTGCCATTTTCAGACTAATAAGCCAACTCTGAGACACTAGTAATTCTTTTCCAAGCTGAAACTTCTGTTGCAAAGTCTAAAGCAGTTGTACGAACAAATGGTGAAACTGGCCCTGAGCATTCATATTATTTCTCCTTTACTACCCATATAATCCACTTTCAGATTTCACAGTAAATAGACTTAAGGCTGCTGATGCATGAAGTGGTGATGGAACAAGTTTAGCTGGCTTTTAAAATGTGCTGGAAGGTACGTCTATGACAGCTAAGCAGATCCACACTGTTCAGAGCAAGTAGATCTACTCAGGGTTCCATGTATGTAGCTACCATACATACCAGAGGAGAGATGTGGTGGCTGTTGCCAGTGGTCCAGTTGGATCCCTCTGTTAGACTAGTTGGGAATGGGACTTCCAGGGAAGATCAGAGAGAAAACATCCTTGGAGCACTATTTGTTTTCTGTCACTCTTCAAGAATACCTTGAGGGAATTTGAAGGAGAAGTAAAAGGATATGTTGAGTAAGCACGTGGCAGGAACACCAAGCATGTGTACTAATCCTGTGAATACCTAGAATTTTCAGAAGGTGCAAAGACTGAGCAGGGTATTGACATAGCCTTCTCTGTGTTGTAAGCTGTATGCAACTTGAAATCCAGGAAGGAAAATTTCAGTAGTTAAACTGGTAGCAAACTATCAGACTGGATGGAATGAAGGTAGGCTGGATGGACTGGGCGTGACATTCCGTCATAAGTGTTTTCAGTGTGCAGGAATTTGGAAACACATTGCTTCTCCAGATTTTACCCAAACAAATAGCTAGGTTGTGCTTCCCTGCCATTCTAGTCACCATTTGCATTTTTAATGAAACTCACTAACAGTTGTATCTGTGCAACTATTGTTAAACAAACATGGGGTAAAACTAAGGGCCCAGCCTCTTGACTAACTTGTTTGGGATGCAGCTGAATTCTGTCTCAAGAAACAGGCCAAGCTCTTCATTCTTCATGCCCTGATATATACACACACACACCACACATTCCCTATATTATTAACTTAATTTTTTGTATCTTCTATACCTGTTTTTTCTTTCTTACATTTTGTTATACAGTATGACAATTTGTGGTCTAGTCTATTTCTGCTCAAAAGATATTTACTTCTTTGATATTTTTATCAATTAGTTTCAACAGATGTGGCTTCTTCCATCTGAACAGTTCCCTCAGCTGTCCTTCTCCATGGTGTCCCCAACACCACTGCAGTTGTTCTTATTCACCTTTCTTGATGGAGCAAAGATAGATATTACTGCGTCTTCATGTTGGCTTTCTCCCATTCTCTCTTTTCCTCTCTCACAAGTTCTTCTTACTTCTAAGCAGCATACCATTGGTCTGTTTTATCTTGCTAATATTCATCTTGCAGTTATTGATTATCTTCCAGTCTCTTTGTTTAATTTTGTGTGTGTCTTGAGCACTGACTTTCTTCTTTCCAAGCTTTCCCCTTCAACACTTATAGTGCAGAAATTTAATATCCATATCAATCAGATGGTGCCGAGACACAGTCCTGTCTTGCTTTTATTGATTCTTTTGGACGCTTTTATACTTCTGCTCACTCTGCTGCTCATCTTTTTGCATTTAATGCTGTATCTCACTGGTTCTTTTTATTGTCTGATCAACCTCCACACCCCCACTTCAGACTGTACTTTCCCTAATTCTGCCTTTGGTTCAGATTTCAGCCAAAGTCAATGGTACTCGTTGCATTGGTTTCAGAGGAACCTATGCGCCACTGATCAAATGTGGATGTAAGACATTGGGCCCTTGTATCTACAGTGGTTTGGGTTCAGGACCCACCACCCCGCATCAATACCAAAATCCATGCTTAGGTCCCATTATATACAGTGGGATGGTGAAATGCTGTCCTTTATATAAAATGACAAAATCACAGTTTGCTTTTGAGTGTGTGTGTGTGTGTGTGTGTGAATATTTTCAAGACATGAATGCTTGAATCCATGGGCATGGAGGGTTCACTATAATCTTTTTTTAAAATGTTTTGGATATGACATCTTAATTCCCCAGTTGCCCTCCTCCTATTTAATTATTTTCTTCTGGGTTTTTGTATGTCTTTGGGCTCTGTTTTTGATCCCTTTGGTGGAAGAAACTCTGCCCGACTCTGGCTAACTCTCTCTGTATTCTTTCTTTCAAGAATGTTTATCCTATATGTATATGTCAAGAAAAACATATTGTTGTTGTTTTGGAAATCTAGTCAGATTAAATTAACATATATGCTTAGTCAGTTTATATTAACATATATGCCTAGTCCATATCGTATGTACCTCTCACTTCCTGCCCTTTTTCTTTCTCCCTTTTCCTACTTTGTAATCATATCTTTAGATAAATCATTCCCTGCCTCTGAGTTGCTTATATTTTGTTCAGTCCCTTCAGTGTTTACCCTTATATTTCATTTCAGTTCTTTTTGCAAACAGCTGCTCATTCTATTCATTCCTGTTTCCCAAGACCCCTTTTCCTCTGATACCGCCTATATCTGGAGTCTTCCTTCTTCTAGTTCCACATCCAAAAATACCTCAAGCCTTATCAATATAAATTGTCTAGTTGCTCTCTGATCTTCAATAAAGGAGTCTGATTAGGACAGACGTTATATTTTCCAAAATGGAGGCACAAACATTTATGTGTATTCTGCCCTGAGTATGCCTAAGTGTTACTCCAGGTGAAACACAATACCATCACATGATCTGATTGAACAAAACTTTGAAAGTTCTTTGAATGTCTGCCGACTCTTCCCCCTCAATCAGAGACTGGTTCATTGTCAGAACAAGGGCCAAGAGAAACCTCATCCCCAGATTTCAAGGAGAGGCACTACTATTACTTCCACCACAAGCTGCCTGTGCCTTTTATTACATCTCAAGACCCCAGCTGGACAACATGATTTCAAGATCACATCAACTTCCCCCATCACCCTCTGCTTTTGCTTCCCTGCTCACTTTTTGAAGGAAATTTCTTGATGATGAGATACAAAGACCATGAAAGTTGTATATGTTTTTTAAAATCCTTTTGGTTGTAATAAAAGGTATTGTCCTAATATCAATTTTGGTTTTGCTCATCCTTTATCTTTCCATTCCCATTTCTGTTGCTTCTTCTGTTACCACTACGTCCACAAAAACTAATTTTATTCATAAGTCTGTCATTTTAGAACAGTTTCCGTGATTTTTCCTTTACTTCTTTTACATTTTTTTCTGTAGTATCTATGACTGCAATTGCACTTCAGAAATATATGCAGTTTGACACCAGTTGAAGTGCCATGGCTTAATGGTATGGCATCCTGAGATTTGTAGTTTGGCACCAGAGCTCTCTGACAGGGAAAGCTAAATATCTCACATAATTTCAAAACCCAGAATTCAATAGCATTTAGCCATGGCAGTTAAAGTAGCATCAAACTGCGTTATTTCTGTGATGCAGATTTAGCTTACTTCACATGAATTTTTCCTTGGGCATCTGCTCTCTCTCTTCCATATTTGCAAAACTACATTGTGTTGATGTTCCAATTCAACTAATTTTTAGATGGCTTTTATCCCTCCACAGTCTTCAGTCTCAGACTGATACAATTTTGAAACATTAAAAAGTAGATGGCTGGTATTCAGTATTACAGTTACAGATTTGTAACATTGGGTTATGGATCTGTAACTTCTCTGTATTTGGCAAGTCTTTGTAATCTCACTGTAAAACTATGTAAATGCTACTCCAGCCCACCACTAGATTGGGCAAAGGAGCTCCATCTGGCTTCTGGTTGAAGTACAAGAAGGATGATACAGTGGGTCTTCGCCTTACGCGGGGATCCGTTCTGGATCCCTCCGAGTAAGGCGAATTCCGCCTATGCTCAAGCCCCATTGTAAACAATGGGGCTCGTGCACGGTGGCGCGGCGGTGCACAGTGCGCAACGGGCATGCGCGCCCATTCAATTGAATGGGACGTGCCGCCCCTTCCACCCTGTGCGCGCCCCACGGCTTGAGCACATATGTTCAAGCCGCGTAAAGCGCGCCCGTGTATGACACAGGCACACTGTATTTCTACTCCACTCCTACTAATGAATGAGGCTTCCTACAGGGTTTTGCTTCTAGTTGCCAAAGCCTCATTCACTGGCAGAAGAGGAATAGAAATGACATCCTCTTTGCACCCCATCAGCAGCTGAACAGACGCCCTTCACCTGATCCATCTGTGGCTCCTTGGTGAGTAAGTGGAGGGACAGGTCAGGAGATGTTACTTAATTAAGCAGATATGACTTGGTAGCCAATGCAGTGGATATCAGTGGATATTGGTAAGGTCATAAAACTATGGTCCAAGAAACATTTATCCAGATATATTTCAACAGAAAAAACACGAGACAGTATTAAATACCAGTAAACAAGTTACTGGTATATACATACCAAATAAACAAGTTACTAAATTCCTATATTGTGTGTTTTTATGACAGATTGCATACAAAGGAACACACAGTGCAAAATGTGTTAAATTTTGCATTCAAACAACAACAACAACAACAACAACAACAACAAAAAAGAGATCATGAAGGGTTGAATGGGAAGAGGGCCATTCTGAGTTGAAATCAATATCTTCTATTTAAAATGCTGCCTGGGTTTGAAGAAAAACTATCATTATCATAACACTGGGTGATCCAGCTGAAATGTTGCAAGCTTAAACACTCTCATAAGGGCAGGGGTGGGAAAGGTATGTTGCATGGGTCATATGTGACTCCACATTTTGTTTTGAACACCCCTTGAAGGATCCCCATTTTTCCCCACACTGCCCCAATTTTTGCTATTATGGAGGGGGGAACTGGCCATTGGCCATTTCACAATTTCATTGTTCGGGGGTAATATTGGCCATTTGGGGGGCAATGGGACCCCCTTTTTACAGTGTGACAAAATTTGATGTGTGTACCAATGGGAAAGTTTCTGTGTGGCAAAAAAAATGAAAATTTGTTTCTGGATAGATATAGTTTGGATTGCACTAGATACAGAGTGATATTATATACCTGCTATATATTTAGGAGGAGACAGAGAGAGAACAAAAATATATTCATTTCAATGGCCTTCCATAAGAATGCAGGGAAATATGATACATTTTATTTTTATTTGTTAATTTTATTAAAACATGTTTGACTTTTATTTGGAAATTCCTCTGATATTTCCAATAAGGCACATGGCCAAATTCATTTCAAAAGACACTTCAGGCCCCTAAAATCAACCAGCCAGTTTTCGACATTTCTGGGCATGGAACTGGAGCAGATGGTGGCCTCCCAGCTGCAGGAGTTCCTAGATGAAATGGATTATCTAGATCCATTTCAATCTGTTTTCAGGCCTGGTTATGGGATGGAATAAGCTTTGGTCACCTTGATGGATAACCTACACTTGGAATTAGATGGGGGGGGTGCCCCTCTTCGCCCTGCTGGACCTGCCTGTTGTTGTTGTTGTTGTTGTTGTGTAAATTATTCATTTACTTCAATAGAATTAACAATACAAAATGATAAATGCAAATATCATGCAATATGACAAAAAAAAAAAAGACAGAAAAAGAAACCCTCAATATATAATTAATTTCCCAGCTGAGCTTAAACACATCTTGAATCTTTAGCTTCCAAAGTATAAAATATGGGATCATGGAACAAATTGTTCAGAATTTATGCTGAAACCCTGGTGGACTCAGGATATCAGACATACTGTTTACAGAAGCAATGAATGGGTGCCATAGCTCAGTAAACACATCTGTCCTAGTTATCCTCTGAGAACTCTACCTTTGGCTGTTGATTTTGGGCTTTTAATTTTTCATTTAATGCCAGATCCTACAGCCTCCTCCACAATGCGAAATTATCCATGTTCTTAGCATATTTTCATTCCTTAGCTATGACCATTCTTGCCACTGATAAAGTAATAGATACAAGACCATTACAGATCTGGATTATTATTTGTAAAAGAGAGAGAGAGAGAGAGAGAGCAGAGATGTAGCCGGGGGGGGGATCTTGGGGTCCGGACCCCCCCCTTCCATTAGAAAAATGAATGGTGTGTGCTGCTGCACCACAGCACCCAAGCCCCATTATAATGGTGGCACTTAGTCTGGACCCCCCCCTTCCTAAAATCCTAGCTACATCCCTAGAGAGAGAGAGAGAGAGAATAGTAAGAATTGTTTTATCATAATACAGACAGCATGATGTAGTGGTTTGAGTGCTAGGTAGCTCTCTCAGTCTCAATAGGAGATTTCAACCCCCCCACGACAAATCTTGCCAAGAAAACACTGTGATAGGTATGCCTTAGGGACACCATAAATCAGAACCAACTTGAAGACACACAATTGCTATAATAATCTTCCATAATTATGAATATGCTGGTCTGTGATTCTAATAATAATAATAATTTTTATTTATAGACCGCTATTCCGCAATGATCATAGCGGTGTACAGTAAAATTGCAATACAATACAAAAAAATTGCAAGGCCTCTCTCCCCCTCAAGATGGTGGTTGGAGGAGGGCTCTTTATCTTCCAGGCCTGGCCTCTCTCCCCCTCAAGATGTTGGTTGGAGGAGGGCTCTTTGTCTTCCAGGCCTGGCCTCTCTCCCCCTCAAGATGGTGGTTGGAGGAGGGCTCTTTGTCTTCCAGGCCAGGCCTCTCTCCCCCTCAATTCTGTCTTTTGGATTCAATGTTTGTTCTCAGAAGTCTCTTATTTTCAGGCTGTATAGCCACATTTACATCAGAGTTCCTCTTGTTTCACATAGGCCCAGGACAGATGGGCAGGAAGCGCCATCCTCGGGCCAATTCTAGGGTTCAGAAGTGCATGGCAACTGCACGCTCTGGAACTCTAGAACGTGCCGCTGCTGCCGCCATCATGCAGGCTCCCTGTCCACATGGGGGTCGCCATCTTGACGTATAGACATCACTGTGCATCGCTTACGTCATGAGTGTGCCAATGACACATTTGTGACATGTGCACGGTGTCCCAAAAAGAACCAATTTTTCCGGGTTCTTTTTGGGGTGGAGGGAGGCTGTGCAGTTTGGCTGCTGTGGTGTCCCTCCACAGGAAAATAGGCTGTGTCCATCCCGGCCTTTCGCGGTGGTGTGTACAGGTCCATAGTCTCCAAGAGGAAGATGATACAGCTAGGTGAAGAATAAGGATATGTTCTTACATCACAAAAGGAACAGTTCAACATGTTTCAGGAAATTACCTTCTTCAAAACAAACAGTAGGCACCTGGGAAATTAAACAACCAGGTCAGATAAGCCTTGCATAAGTAAACTAAAAAAAAAAAAAAAACCCCACAGAAAATGGAACCTTCTAGAGACCACTTGAAAGCTTCTTCCAAAATGCAGGTACTGTATGTCTACTTTCCCTTTTCCCCCTCCTTTTATCATGCAGCATCTCACAGCAGCAACCCAAATGAGAACAGTTCTGTGAGGCTTCTGTTGAAGGACTCAGACTGAATTACTGAAAACCTGAACACAAAGGGTTAATATGTGACATGCTGAATTGGGCAGGGGGTTTGGCCCTTGGAGCAATATCTTTCCCCTCTTCCCTCCTCTGCCAATGGAAATTGTAAATAGATATGTTTTAATTCCAGTAAACCTTTCTGAAGACTAAAGGTTCCCATTCAATCCATAGCCATGTGTTCCCAAAAGACTTCGCAAAAAAGAAGAAAAAGAAGAAAAAGCTTCATTCTTATTGATTTCATCAACTGAGGTATGTCTGTACACTTTAAGTAATGAATGACACTTGAGAGGGAATGGACTGTCTTTTATATGTATCCTTCCTAAGAAGTTGAAGTGGCTTCTTAACAGGACATATTGGATATTGTGTTGGAACTATAAACTATAATGGAATAAATCTTTAAAAACTTGGTCTTTTAGCAACATTTAAAGTGCATGTTCTTCCAAGATTGTTAGTTTCTTTTAAGTTATACCACAAAGGCCTTCCAAATATAAAGCAGAAAACTGGCATTCTCTCTATATATATCTTATGATATCTTTAATTCAGGCAGTAAACAACTCTGATTTCCAACAATTGTCAGTATCCAGTACCAGCTACTTAATTAAATATATTTAACAAAGTAATCTCTCCTGGCCACTCTAAACTTGGTAGAAACCTCATTCATCTGTACTGTAAGCATGAGCCAAATTGGAGCTCCTTCTCATCATTCAGCTGATGCCCAATAAAATATGTTTGAGTGGAAGTTACAATCATGACAATAGTGTCAAAATTATGATTTAGTAGCAATTGTGAGTACAAAACTGTAATGCTCTCAAAGTGTTCAGAGGTGAGAGGAAAATCTGAAGCTGCACAATACAAACTGTAGGAATATGGAATGTGAAAGGCATGGATCAGTGGAAGCTAGGCATTGTAAAACAAGAAATTTAACATACAAAACATTGCAATACTTGGCATGGGTGACCTACAGTGGAATGGGACATTTTCAGTCATAATTACACCACGTTTTACTCAGGAGATGAAAATTTCTGATCTTATCACAAGCTTTTTACTGCCATATTTGCCACTCGAATACAGCCTGAGTCCATCTCCGCTTGCAGAGGTGCTCCAGTGGCCATTTTCTTACATAGGAAAACTCCCGGATCCAAAAAGAGCCAGGAGGAGCAGCTCCGCAAGCAGGGATGGGCCCAGGTTGTATTCAGGTGGCAAATTTGGCAGTAAAAAGCTTGTGATAAGATCAGGATGCCAGCTGAATTAAGAGGTAAGTCGGTTTAATAAGCCAAGTTATAAGCTCCCATGTCTGTTTTGTATGAAAGATGAAAAGAAGGAATTGAAGGAAGGGGTCTAGGGAAAGTCTAGGGACTGCAGAAATTAGCAATGGTGGGTTTGCTCTGCAGACTGTAGGTTGCCCACCCTACATTTTATCATTTACCAGGCAAAACAAAAATCTTTATTGGCAATCACTTTAAGCACAAAGAAAACTTTTTTCTGCATTCATTTCAACTGAAAAGTATTTGAAACTGAAGACAAATTAACAGTGGCATGTGAACTTTTTTACAGACAGCTAACCAAATGAGAAAGAACAGCTCCCTATGCTCTGTAGAGGAGGGAAAAGAATGTTTAAAGTGCATGTTTTACTTTTAAAAGCAAAAGTATTAAAGAGAACCCCAAATAATTGAGAAGAAGGGCAAGAGGAAGAACACCGTGTTTGTAGAAAATGAAAATGTAATTCACAACTAAGATGGAAATGTTCAAAGAGCAGATCAATGTACATAAATGCAGAGGCTATACTTCATGTTATCCTCAAACTATTTAAATTTGTCAGAGGCAAAGTACCCTGTCTTGTAAAATGGAGATAGAGAAGTTGAGAGAGCCAGATGAAGCTATGACTATCAGGAAATAATAGCAAGATGACACTATAAGTGTGAAAATGATTAAGTTAGAGAAGCTGTTTATTCAAGACTATGATCTTCAGCCTTTTGCTCAAATTAAAAAAAAAATCAGATATCCTGAGTGAAATATTCCCGTCAGTAGTCCATGACAATCCTATTAACCACCAAGCAGAAGTCCTTCATTCAATTAACTGCTTTCACGTGGTCAGAAAAAATCTATGGGCTAGTTTTTGAGTATGGAACAGACAGACTAAATAAGAACCTATTGAACTAATGACAGAAGTATGGCAAGAAAAGATGAGATGCATTTCCTTTTTGTCATCCTTGTTTTTGAACTCACTCCAAATAAAATAGGATGATAAATATGGGCAATATCTTCCAATGTGAATAGTCCAAACAAGTTTCTACAGAAGCCAGTTCACTAAACTGTGAGCCACAGCCATACATCATCTGTTGTTCTAGTCCCTCCTGGTGACTTTATTTTGGCTGTATAATATGGAGGAGAAAGTTTGACATGAAAAGTAAATACAGTTAATAAAAGTTAATATTCCTTGTAATACCCAGACATTACAGATTGAATCTCCCTTATCTGGAATTCTGAAATCCAAAATACAGTTGTCCATTTGTATCCATGGGGAGTCTATTCCAGACCCCCCATGGATGGCAAATTTCATGGGACCTCAAGTCCCATTCTCCTCAATGGTGGTGTGATGTGTGTGCAACCACACTGGTGTGGCTGCATGCACACATTGCCACTGAAGAGAATGTGGTGGGACCATCCACAAATGTTCCAATCCGCAGATGGCAAGCCATGGATAAGAAGAGCCAACCGTAGTCCAAAAACTAAAGCTTTCTTCATGGATTACTGAGATAGTGACACCTTTGCTTTCTGATGGTTCATTGTTCACATGCTTTGTTTCATGCACAAAATTATTTTAAAATATTGTATAAAATTGCCTTCAGGCTATGAATATAAGATGTATATGAAACATAAATGAATTTCATCTTTAGACTTAGGGTCCATCTCAAAGGCATCCCCTTACGTATGTATATGCAAATAGCAATATTAAAAAAAATCCAAACCCCAAAACACTTCTGGTCCCAAACAGTTCGGATAAAGGAAACCCAACCTGTAGTGATATTCCTTTGTGTTCCAACTATCAAGTGATTGCGAATGTGCCATGAGAGACACTGGGGTGCAGTATATGAGTGTTCGATCAGAGAGCTCAGCATTTTAAATCCACACAAAACCATGAAGTTCACTGGGAGACTTTGGACTAGACAGTCTGTATCTTTCAGCGTAGCAAACTTCTCAGGCTTGTTTTGAGAGTAAAATGAGGCAGGGACCATGTGCACCATCATGACATCCTTGGCAGAAAGGCACATCAAATTTTAGACGAGACTTTCTCCTGGTTGACAAAAAGAAATATTAAAATGGATAGAACTGGTTTCTTGAGATGGATCAACACAACCACCTGCACTTTGGGACTCATCTTACAAGTGTGGCTATGTGGAAGGTAAACACTTACATTTCAAAAATTGCCATTGCACCACTGGAGACATTATAAAACATATTGTATACAGTATTATTTATTACCATAAGGCTCCTCATCTGCAATGTATTTGAGTATTGCAGTTAAAATAATGTTATTCATACCCCTGGATTTCTAAAACTGTTGCCATAGTTTTGTCATTTTCATGTAACTATGGACATAGACACTTATGTTAGGGATCTATGATAATATCAGCTGGGACAAATTTATCCTCATGTAGGCAGGCATACACAAGGTTTCCTAGATTTTTAAAAATAAATTACCAAGTTTCATTCATGTCACCTACAATAATGCTTTTTAAAAAAACATGCTGACAAATTAAGCAATTTGGAAAGTATCATAGCTATTGATTAGTTTTAATGCTCATCATTCATTATGTAAAAGCAATCTTGTAATCAGGGTGTTTTTTCCTCATTCAGCAGGAGCATGACAATGATTCTCTATGGATAGGCTAGTTCGCATGTATTTATTCATGAAGCCTATAGTGCCAATCAGCCCCACATAGCCCAGGGATAAATGGACACATCTCGTAATGGGTTTTATGTTAATAGTACTACTTTTGCATCTGGTTTGAACTCGATTCCGGTGCAGTTGCTATAATTGGACGTGGCAGGCCTAGTTCCTTTAGTTAAATATAACATTTGGCTGAAAAGAACTTTTAGTTGACAGAAGAAGAGATTCAATGGATTAAGTTCTGAGTTAATCAATGTTTTGATGTAAATTAGTGTAGCCAAGTGGAATTCGAGTGAAAGAAATAGCATGCTGCTCCTGTAAGTGCTCTTTGTGTGATCAGGGCCAAAGAAAAGCTGAGCAACAAGCCAAATGGATGATAAAGTATACTGACATCTAGGCCAGCAGATCAGAAGCAGGAAATCAGTCCTTGTAGGATGCTGGCACTGGACTAGGGAGAAATGACTGAGATAAACCAGAACAAGGCTGGAAAATGAGTTGCAAATAAGGGAAAGAACCAAAGTTAATGTCATTGGAAGAAACACAAGGAGTTAGAAAATTCTTGTATAAGAAGGGAGATGGGGCACCTTGTATTGCGGTTAGGAGGATGGCCAATTTGGAGGGATTTCCCAAAAGTTCATTATACTTTCTACTGGGAAAGCAATTGCTCTTAAGCCTAGCCTACATAGGTTCAGTCCCTGCTGATGATGACTTTTTGTTATTTTCAACACAATTTTACATTTTTCAAGGTCTATTGTTCTAGACATGCCATGGCTTAAATATCCATGGTTCCAGGTGAACTGGAAGGAGTTTATGTAACGATTCCCAATACTGTTGATATCCCACCCACCCACTCACTCAGCCAGCCACCCACCCAAAACATGGACTAAGGAGGAGGCAAAATTACATTAGAGGACAAATTTTGCCCACCAAAGGTGATTTGCCTCCCCCACCCAGGATTATGGGTCAGAAAAGGAGGGGTCTGGGGTGCAGAACGACAGCCCTGGGAAGTAAAATTTGTCCACCTACAGATAACAACACCTGAAAAGCTGAAATAAATTAAAAAGCTGCAACTTTTTTTTTAAAAAAAGAGTACTGAATTTACAATGCCATTGATGCTCCACCATGGAATAATGAGATGAGACAAGCAAGTTGGGTTGATAAAGGGACACTTTATTGACCTAAGCAGATGTCATTTATAGTTATTTAGAATGCCTGGAAGACCACAAGGGGAGCGACCTTATCATCTGGGGCCAGATGTCATAACCTGACTATCTCTCCAGCCTTCCCTCGAGCAAAACACCTGCCCCTGTGGGGACAGTCCATTTGACTGGAAACACCCCCCCCCAGCCAGACCTCTGGTGGAAGACAGACCCAGGCACCCCCACCCAAGCTGTGTAACTTTAGAAGTGGGAGCAAAACCCAGGCCCACCTCAAGGATCGAGTCCTTCTCCAGCTCTGGGCCATGGGAACCCTAGTGAGGTGATTCCAGAGCTCTACCTACATGTGCACCAGTGTATGCTGAAACTCTTCCATTCTCTCCACTACCTGCCCAGTGATGGCCTATTTATTGCCGCCACTCTTAACCAATTTCCCTATTGTTCCCCTGGCTGCAGTGTGGAGCAGGCGAAAAGCCCCTTTTGCAAGAGGGGAGAAAGTTCCTACTTGGCCCCGTAGCAACCAATGATACCCACACTGTACCAAGGGTGGGAGGGTGGGGCACACTGCTTGAGCTGTAAGACAACACATGGGGGGTCCAACTCTCCTTGTATTGCCATGCATCGCCTGCATGAGATTTGGCCTCATTCTATTGGGCCATCAAATGTAGGGTCCTTCCCTGCCAGCACTGCATGCGGCAGGCATCTGGGACCCTCTTTTATACATTTTACAAATAGATACTTCCTTTTTTATGATTAATGTCTCTCTCCACCCCTGACATCTTGAGTTTAAGATCATCGCCCAAAATTGAGGTTGCAATTTAATATCAATGGCTATACATGATGTAACTGAAAAATTATTTGGCTGTTTGTATATAAATCATGCCTTGAAATGCATGAATTACTGGGAATTAAGATCTGGGAAAGCATTTCTTTAAAAGTAAGTATTCCTTATGAAAGATCCTTTCAGCAGTTTTGTTTAATGAATATGTAAGCTGGGGTTTTGATATGCAAATAAGAAAGAATGAAGTGTCAAGAAATGGTGAAGAGTATAGCAAGTAGACTGTCTGCAATTTAAAAGGTGAGTAAAGGACAAGCCAATTTGATTTCAGGCTGGAAATTTTAATTCAAATAAGTCTTAGCTGGCCAAGTTTTGGCTACATTTTTGAGGTTTAGTTTTCATAAATACTGTGAGCATGAGAGAAGAAAATGTAATCTAAGGAAGTCCTGTGTGTTTATGTATTGTTGACTTGTATGTCATAGCCAGCCAGTTATTACAGCCAGTTACACATATGAAAAATTCAGGATTCGGCATATTTGAATTTAGTTGAAAACAACAACACCCCAACAACAGCATTAACCATTATGCAGTGAACAGACAGACAGACAGACAGACAGATCTTGTATTTAATGATGGACACACTCAGCATATTTCTACAGCTTCTAAAATCTACAGCTGAAATATTAGGTTGTTTGTTGAATGGCTCAACAGCTTATCTGATAGTGTTTCATGTCTTTTAGCTTGCTGTTTACAAACCTGTAATACCTTACAGATTTCTTCCTATAGTCTGGTGAAATGTTTTATTCCATACTCAAGTTTTTACTTAGTTGGAAATATAGGAATAAATATTTGGCTATAAACAGCAGTTATACCAGTACATGGAAGTACGTGTTACTTGCAGTGGTCCACTATGTTAAGTGGTTACTTTTTGCAGAAACAAGCTGGACCAATGTTACTTTTTGCTAGTAATGGGCAGGCTTAGGTTTGCTTAGTTTTCAGAGTAACTTAATGGGATTTCTGGCTATCACTTGTTACTGGAGGTGTTCTGACTCAGTCTGACCAATGGTAGGGAAAGGGGGAAAATACTTTCTGGAATACTTTCTGGGTTATTTCACAGCTAGCAAGGAACAGAGGAGCTGGCAACTTGGGAAAGTGAGAGGGACAGAGCAATTTGACACACATTAAAAATAACATCTGTGCTAGAGACTCAGCATAATTGCCAATTTAATTTCACCTGCTCCGAACAGTGGCACAGGGTGCACACTTAGATTTACTGTGTGTGAGCTGTGTGAAAGACTGTTTCTAGCAGGAAATAATGTTTCTCTGCATGTCTGAGGTATATAGGATTTAGAGCATTTTGGAGAAAAGAGCAATTGGGAAGATAGAGGGATTGAGTGGACATATATACACACCTGGCCAAAGTATCTGTGTATAGAGCCAGTCATATAACACCTATACTTAAAGATCTGCACTGGCTGCCCATTCGCTTCCGGGCGCAATACAAGGTGTTGCTTATAACCTATAAAGCCCTACATGGCTTGGGCCCAGGATACCTTGAGGACCGCCTCTCCCCATACAATTCGCCCCGCACACTCAGAACATCTGGGCAGCAGCTACTGAGGGTACCTGGGGCAAGATTAGCCTCCACAGCGAGGAGGACATTCAC
>NC_056522.1:140770630-140774631 GCF_019175285.1 Sceloporus undulatus
ATATTCATAATTATGGAAGATTATTATAGCAATTGTGTGTCTTCAAGTTGGTTCTGATTTATGGTGTCCCTAAGGCATACCTATCACAGTGTTTTCTTGGCAAGATTTGTCGTGGGGGGGTTGAAATCTCCTATTGAGACTGAGAGAGCTACCTAGCACTCAAACCACTACATCATGCTGTCTGTATTATGATAAAACAATTCTTACTATTCTCTCTCTCTCTCTCTCTAGGGATGTAGCTAGGATTTTAGGAAGGGGGGGGTCCAGACTAAGTGCCACCATTATAATGGGGCTTGGGTGCTGTGGTGCAGCAGCACACACCATTCATTTTTCTAATGGAAGGGGGGGGTCCGGACCCCAAGATCCCCCCCCCGGCTACATCTCTGCTCTCTCTCTCTCTCTCTCTCTTTTACAAATAATAATCCAGATCTGTAATGGTCTTGTATCTATTACTTTATCAGTGGCAAGAATGGTCATAGCTAAGGAATGAAAATATGCTAAGAACATGGATAATTTCGCATTGTGGAGGAGGCTGTAGGATCTGGCATTAAATGAAAAATTAAAAGCCCAAAATCAACAGCCAAAGGTAGAGTTCTCAGAGGATAACTAGGACAGATGTGTTTACTGAGCTATGGCACCCATTCATTGCTTCTGTAAACAGTATGTCTGATATCCTGAGTCCACCAGGGTTTCAGCATAAATTCTGAACAATTTGTTCCATGATCCCATATTTTATACTTTGGAAGCTAAAGATTCAAGATGTGTTTAAGCTCAGCTGGGAAATTAATTATATATTGAGGGTTTCTTTTTCTGTCTTTTTTTTTTTTTTTTTTTTGCTTGTTATTTGCTTTTTTATTTTTTTATTTTTAATTCTTTTAAATAAATTGAATAATTTAAAAAAAAAAAAAAACACAACAACAACAACAACAACAACAGGCAGGTCCAGCAGGGCGAAGAGGGGCCCCCCCCCCATCTAATTCCAAGTGTAGGTTATCCATCAAGGTGACCAAAGCTTATTCCATCCCATAACCAGGCCTGAAAACAGATTGAAATGGATCTAGATAATCCATTTCATCTAGGAACTCCTGCAGCTGGGAGGCCACCATCTGCTCCAGTTCTATGCCCAGAAATGTTGAAAACTGGCTGGTTGATTTTAGGGGCTTGAAGTGTCTTTTGAAATGAATTTGGCCATGTGCCTTATTGGAAATATCAGAGGAATTTCCAAATAAAAGTCAAACATGTTTTAATAAAATTAACAAATAAAAATAAAATGTATCATATTTCCCTGCATTCTTAACAAAAAGAAATACAAAAAAAAAAAATCAAACTTGAGAGATATCTTTAATTAGATTTTTTTCCTCCTTTTTTCCTCCTTATGAATCACAGAGTTGCTTTATCTGTTTGCTTCCTTGGCTTTTTGGAGAATAAATATATGGAAGGCCATTGAAATGAATATATTTTTGTTCTCTCTCTGTCTCCTACTAAATATATAGCAGGTATATAATATCACTCTGTATCTAGTGCAATCCAAACTATATCTATCCAGAAACAAATTTTCATTTATTTTTTTTTTTGCCACACAGAAACTTTCCCATTGGTACACACATCAAATTTTGTCACACTGTAAAAAGGGGGTCCCATTGCCCCCCAAATGGCCAATATTTCCCCTGAACAATGAAATTGTGAAATGGCCAATGGCCAGTTCCCCCCTCCATAATAGCAAAAATTGGGGCAGTGTGGGGAAAAATGGGGATCCTTCAAGGGGTGTTCAAAACAAAATGTGGAATCACATATGACCCATGCAACATACCTTGCCCACCCCTGCCCTTATGAGAGTGCTTAAGCTTGCAACATTTCAGCTGGATCACCCAGTGTTATGATAATGATAGTTTTTCTTCAAACCCAGGCAGCATTTTAAATAGAAGATATTGATTTCAACTCAGAATGGCCCTCTTCCCATTCAACCCTTCATGATCTCTTTTTTGTTGTTGTTGTTGTTGTTGTTGTTGTTGTTTGAATGCAAAATTTAACACATTTTGCACTGTGTGTTCCTTTGTATGCAATCTGTCATAAAAACACACAATATAGGAATTTAGTAACTTGTTTATTTGGTATGTATATACCAGTAACTTGTTTACTGGTATTTAATACTGTCTCGTGTTTTTTCTGTTGAAATATATCTGGATAAATGTTTCTTGGACCATAGTTTTATGACCTTACCAATATCCACTGATATCCACTGCATTGGCTACCAAGTCATATCTGCTTAATTAAGTAACATCTCCTGACCTGTCCCTCCACTTACTCACCATAGGAGCCACAGATGGATCAGGTGAAGGGCGTCTGTTCAGCTGCTGATGGGATGCAAAGAGGATGTCATTTCTATTCCTCTTCTGCCAGTGAATGAGGCTTTGGCAACTAGAAGCAAAACCCTGTAGGAAGCCTCATTCATTAGTAGGAGTGGTGTAGAAATACAGTGTGCCTGTGTCATACACGGGCGCGCTTTACGCGGCTTGAACATATGTGCTCAAGCTGCGGGGCGCGCACGGGGTGGAAGGGGCGGCACGTCCCATTCAATTGAATGGGCGCGCACGCCCGTTGCGCACTGTGCACCGCCGCGCCACCGTGCACGAGCCCCATTGTTTACAATGGGGCTTGAGCATAGGCGGAATTCGCCTTACGCGGAGGGATCCAGAACGGATCCCTGCGTAAGGCGAAGACCCACTGTATCATCCTTCTTGTACTTCAACCAGAAGCCAGATGGAGCTCCTTTGCCCAATCTAGTGGTGGGCTGGAGTAGCATTTACATAGTTTTACAGTGAGATTACAAAGACTTGCCAAATACAGAGAAGTTACAGATCCATAACCCAATGTTACAAATCTGTAACTGTAATACTGAATACCAGCCATCTACTTTTTAATGTTTCAAAATTGTATCAGTCTGAGACTGAAGACTGTGGAGGGATAAAAGCCATCTAAAAATTAGTTGAATTGGAACATCAACACAATGTAGTTTTGCAAATATGGAAGAGAGAGAGCAGATGCCCAAGGAAAAATTCATGTGAATTAAGCTAAATCTGCATCACAGAAATAACGCAGTTTGATGCTACTTTAACTGCCATGGCTAAATGCTATTGAATTCTGGGTTTTGAAATTATGTGAGATATTTAGCTTTCCCTGTCAGAGAGCTCTGGTGCCAAACTACAAATCTCAGGATGCCATACCATTAAGCCATGGCACTTCAACTGGTGTCAAACTGCATATATTTCTGAAGTGCAATTGCAGTCATAGATACTACAGAAAAAAATGTAAAAGAAGTAAAGGAAAAATCACGGAAACTGTTCTAAAATGACAGACTTATGAATAAAATTAGTTTTTGTGGACGTAGTGGTAACAGAAGAAGCAACAGAAATGGGAATGGAAAGATAAAGGATGAGCAAAACCAAAATTGATATTAGGACAATACCTTTTATTACAACCAAAAGGATTTTAAAAAACATATACAACTTTCATGGTCTTTGTATCTCATCATCAAGAAATTTCCTTCAAAAAGTGAGCAGGGAAGCAAAAGCAGAGGGTGATGGGGGAAGTTGATGTGATCTTGAAATCATGTTGTCCAGCTGGGGTCTTGAGATGTAATAAAAGGCACAGGCAGCTTGTGGTGGAAGTAATAGTAGTGCCTCTCCTTGAAATCTGGGGATGAGGTTTCTCTTGGCCCTTGTTCTGACAATGAACCAGTCTCTGATTGAGGGGGAAGAGTCGGCAGACATTCAAAGAACTTTCAAAGTTTTGTTCAATCAGATCATGTGATGGTATTGTGTTTCACCTGGAGTAACACTTAGGCATACTCAGGGCAGAATACACATAAATGTTTGTGCCTCCATTTTGGAAAATATAACGTCTGTCCTAATCAGACTCCTTTATTGAAGATCAGAGAGCAACTAGACAATTTATATTGATAAGGCTTGAGGTATTTTTGGATGTGGAACTAGAAGAAGGAA
>NC_056522.1:140777631-140794810 GCF_019175285.1 Sceloporus undulatus
GATAAAAATGGTCATGAGGCAGTAATACTGGATATCTTTAAAATCTAAAACGTAATAAATTTCATCAATTGTCTGTATTCTTCCTTGTCCTCTTGGTACCTTAATTTTACCATCACATATATTTAAAATCAAAGGCCTGAATTTTCAAAATCAGATTATACCAAAATCCCCCAGTATAACAGCTAACATTTTCCATGTCATTGGCAAGGAAAAGCCTTGGCAAGGGAGAACCAAGTTCTACAAAGTAGTTTTTTTATCCATCTATCTCTGGCTGATTCTGCACTGCAAAAATAATGCGATTTTACATCACTTTAACTACCATGGCTCAATGCTATGAAGTTCTGGGAGTTGTAGTTTTTGAGACATTTAGCCATTCCATAAGATGGGGCTAGGGTGGTTAAAGCAGTGTCAAATTGCATTATCTATGCAGTAGAGATTCATCCCCTGTAATCCAATATATACTTACTAGTGAGTAGATCTAAGTGAAGTCAGTGACACAGCCTATAAACATGCATACAAGTTGGCTGTATGTTTAAAATGCCAAACTCTTCAGCTTCCAAATCAATGGCTGAAAGCCAAAAAATAGATAGAGTTGGCACTTTCTTCTAAAACTGCATAAAAATAGAAACATTACAAAAGCTGCATGCATGTGCAATAATATTGCTGGTTTGGATTAAAGGAACGGTGTGCACACTGTACTCTTCTTGAAGAGGTATACTCCCTCAATCTGACTAGTTTAAACCTCATCTAGTCAGACAAGATATTGTAGCCCCTCCCAAAGAAACATTTTTTGAAGAATACACAAAGAACTAAAGCCCACAAGTTAGCCATTTTACACCATTGTCTCCTGAAGAATTATAACCAATGTTCCCAGTTTCAGCCACCTGCTAAATGTTCAAAGGGGTCATGTAGCACCTTTGAGACTGAGTGAAAAATGTTGCAGCATAAACTTTCACAGACTACGAAAGTTTATCTACAACTTCTTTCACACAGTTAGGTCCAAAGCACACAGGACAAAAGAAGAGGTTCCTGGCCACATGGTGTTTAGATGATGCATGCCCCCAAAGTGGCCATAAACCACTCTGAGACTGCCAAAAGGAGTCTAAGGAGTTTAGTGCACAGCTAAAAAAAGTGACTTGCTGCTGCCAAATTCAATTCTAATTTGGGCTGCATCCGGGTATTATCAGATGCATGTTGCCACCAACACCACCGGCTGGGTGCAGCCTGGATAATTTACAGGTAGAATCCAGGCTCAGCTGGTTGATTTGCAAAACTGGAGGAGAAAGGGATGGCTGCTATCCACCCCTTTCCCATAGTCTGTACTGGGCCATAGTTACATATTTGTAACTAAGCAGAGAGTATAACATATGGGCAGGTGGCAACAGCTGTAAAAGACCGAGATTGTGGTGTTTAGATTTTTCCCCCAAAAGAAGAATGGAGCTTGATAACTTCTCCTAATGTGACGTGTTTGAATATTAATTACTCTTTGACTATTGTGAAATACCTTTAATTCATCACTCATAAACTCACTTGTGGACACAGGGCATGATTAGATCCTGTAATACTTTGGTATTCCTATGGAGTCAAAATAAACTTCCCAGGTAATTCAGTGAATGGTCTGGATGAGGGATCAAAAAGAAACTGTTATATCATCACACAAAGCATATATTATATAGAAGATGATTTTGTATGGGTTTTATATACACACACACCGATTCTATATTAATGCACAAAACTGACAATAATAACTTTCACTTCGCTTCTACCATATTGTTATAGCTGATCCAAGAAATGAGGTAGAGGAAGAAAAATAAACTATGATTTTTCTCTCAATCTTTTTCTTTTTGGAAAGGAAAATTCCATTTACTTTTTGGAATGCTGCTGTTTCTACATTTTCTTTTGCAGCATCTAGCATCACTACAAGAGAAAGGTCTGAAGGCATATGCTGTATTTCTGCTATGGAAGCTAAGGAGGTCAAGCCCTGTGAGCTGTCTGGAGGGGAGACTAACTTGGCACTTCATGCCAGCCACTGTACGCTTCGAGGCGAATAAATAGGATGCTTCACTGTAGTAAGTATTGAAATTGGGTCTGGGAAATGTCTCTGCTTAGGAACTAGGAGAACCCCTGCCAGTTAGAATAGGTAACTGAACTAGATGGATAAAAGCAACAGTGAATAGTACAAGCAATAAATAAAGTTTTTGCTCCCTTAGTTGTAATTGGACTATTATTTGTAAGGTTGCCAACTGACCAGAAAGCAGATTTAAGGATGTGAACAGGATCCTTGGAGAACAGGATCCTTGAGAGCCACTACATGTATACTGGACATTTGCCCTTCTTGGTTTTTGAAAGCATCAAGAAGGGGACCTGTAAAGTGGGGAAGTGGAGTGGTGAATACCTTAGGTTGTGGTGAGGCCATTAATAAAAAGGCCTCCCCAGATCCCATGATTCTGATTAATTATTGGCCAGTCTCTAATATTCTAATTTTTTTTGGCAAGGTCCTAGAGCATATGGTTGCCTTCCAGCTCCAGAGGTTACTGGATGAGATGGTTTATCTACATTAATTTCAATCAGGCTTCATAACCATCCTAGTTATGAGATTAAGACAGCTTTGGCTGCCTTGGTGGATGATCTACACAATAAATTGGACAGGGGGTGGTTCTGCTGTACTTCTCTATGTCTTTGAATACCATCAACTACGGTATTCTTCTGGGCCATCTCTCTGGGATAGAACTTGGGGGCACTGTTATGCAGTGGTTCGGGTCTTCCTTTTAGGTATGAAATCAGAAGGTGATGCTGGGGAACTTCTGTTCAATTCCTGGACCATTGTCCTACTGTGTCCCTCAGGATTCTGTAATAATAATAATAATAATAATAATAATAATAATAATAATAAAAATATTTATTTATATCCTGCCTCTTCTGTTTTGCGGATCAAGGGGGTAACAGCAAAGTTTATAAAACATACAACAATAAAAACAACAAGCCCCACAAGATCCCAGCCCAACTCTCCCTCCCAAGTATAAAATGAAACAATAAAACATGGTTAAAAATACATAACAATATAACAAAGTTACTAGACAAACCACAAATAAGAAAAATAAGAAAAGTTGGTTCTGGTCATTATCAACTGGGTTTTGTCCTCCATGTTATTTAAAATCTTCATGAAACTACTGGAAGAGGGGATTTTGGGGTGTGGCATATAAAACAAACAAACAAATAAATAATAACAGCAGTATGAGAAGATCAGTAGGTTAAATGTTTGTCTCCAACTCAAGCTGTTTTTGAGCAGGAAACATCCTGAACAGACAGGCCAAAATAAAGCTGCTTTGGGTCACTTTGGAGGTATGCTGTTCAAATGACACATGCATCTGAAGAGGCCAGAAACTGCATCAAAGCCACGCTCCAGTGCTTAGGACTAGAGCATAGCTTTGGCACGGCTTCTGGCGTCTTAGGATGCAGCATCATTTAAACAGCATACCTCCAAAGTGACCCAAAGCAGCTTTATTTTGGCCTGTATGTTCAGGCCCTATGTATCTGGGCCTGTGACAGACAGTAATTTAAATATCACTGGGATTGTGTACACGTTCCAGATTTTGGTCCAATTTTTAAAGGTGTTATCCAAGGTATTGAATCTAATTTGGAGATGGAAACTACATGGACACTGACATGGAAGCCATCAGCAACCACTAAGTGTGGTAGAGAGTGCTCAGAACAGGAAAGTGTTGCAAAAAAAAGTAATGTTTAATAATAATAATAATTAATAATTTGTTTTATTTATGTACCGCTATTCCAAAGATCATAGCGGTGAACAGCAAGTAAGCTAATTAGCAAGTAAGCTAATTTGCCCCCAACAGTCTGGGTACTCATTTTAGCGACCTCGGAAGGATGCAAGCCTGAGTCGAGCTTGTTCCCTTTTGCTGGTCTTGAACTCGCAGCCTTGTAGTTTTGAGTGAATGGCTGCATGTCATAATGCTCATCATCTTTCAGCCTTGCTGCTATCAAGTTTGATTGTTTGGCTGTTTTTTACTGCTAATGGCATTATATATTTGCTTTATTATTGCTCTCAAGAATTGATTGTTCATTTATTTTCATTGTGAGGAATTCTGGTTATGCTATATGCTGTTCTTGATAATTTAATGGAAGAATGGGTTATATATACATAAGTTATTTATAGCAAATATTTTCTTGCTCAGATTAAGCTAAAAGAAATAAACCCAATGACTAGCCACCTCACCTCATGCATAGTTTATAAAGATTTTACCAACTAGAAAATGTTTCTCCATAAAAAAAAACAGCTTCAGTTATAAATAAGAGAATGCTTAAAATGTTACAACTGAAGAAAAGAAAGAAGAAAAAACAACTACCAATCAACACTTGTGCTAAACAGTCGGTCATATCACATTGATAAACACTACAGCCTATTTCCATTTTTTTTTTCTATCATTACCAGGCTCAGTAGAAAACATCTCCTTAATCTTTCTTCTTTGAAGGATTCTATCAGTTGCTAAACAGAAATCTTCACTGCTCCTCTGCTAGCTTGTTTCTCCTCCATGTGAAAGAACCACAGTCTAGTGTACAGTGGAAATCATGTGACTCTCCAATTGTTGTCAGAATGTATATTCCAGCAGCCCACACCACCATAGCTAATGGTGAAGACTGCTGGGAGATGCAGTTCAACAATAGCCAGAGGGCCACATAGTTCCCACTATGTTTTTGCCCCTTTTGCCTTCTGCAGTAAATCACTGAAATTTTCCTTATGTAAATTTCGTCAGGCAATGTCTTTCAGCTTCACCAGTTTTAACTGTAGCTTCGCACGGGCCCTGAAATGGACCAGTTGCATTCCAAAACGGGGGCGCGCACAGATGTATACAGAATGGGATGGGGTTAAGAACGGAGTTTACTGCACACTGGAATGCCGCTGCTGCCGCTGGGCGTTCCAATTGTGTCCTACATCTGTTCTAGGGAGCACGATTTCTGAGAACGCTTTGGAACAGTTCTCAGAAATTGCGCCCTCTGGAACAGATGAAATTGGAACACCCGCAGGCAGCGGCGGTGTTCCAGTGTGCGGTAAACTCCATTCATAGCCCCATCCCATTCTGTGCGCGCCCGTGCGTGCCCCCATTTTGGAATGCAACAGGCCCATTTCAGGGCCCGTATGATAAACTTCAATGTGTCTTCAGCATAAATAGGACAACTTTCTGAACCCAGTTCTTTATAATCTGACTTTTGACTATCACAGGATGTACAGAATAACTGTCATGTAGTAATGTATCCTCTTTCACAGGTTTCTTATATATCTTGTTTCCAATTCTGCTTCTCAGGTCATCTAGATCTGGCTTCTCCTGAGTTAACTATACACTGTCCATTTTTTTTTCATTATAGGTAAAAGTTTTTTTTTAAAAAAAAATGCTTAACTTAGCAATAGGAAATTGGCTTCATCATTACCTGCAATTGCAAATAAAAACTCAGTTGGAAGATGCTGAACTCATCTTAGTGTAATCCTGAATCAAATATATATATCTTATGTATAACACAAATATAGAAGCAGATAAAGAATTTGAAGCAAGGAAGAGTGTGAATAAAAGATAAAGTTAACTTGTGATCAGTTCAGTGTACATGGCTACTACTGTGGATGACTGTATGGAGGAAGCTTGTCACCTTCCTTGCCTAGCTTAGTGCTTTCATCAAAACAGTTGTTCTTGTTTGCTATCAAGTCAATATTGACTTATGATGACCCACTTGAATGAGAGACCTCCAAGAACCCTGGTCAGCAACTGGTTTGCTCTGGTCTTGCACATTCAAAGCCTTGGCATCCTTTATTACATCAATCTTCTTGTAATGTGGCCTTCTTCTTTTCCTACTAGCTTTCACTTTGCTAAGCCTTATTGCCATTTCCAATGAGGCCTGACATTTCATTATATGTCCAAACTATGACAGCCTTGGTAAGGATATGCAAATCTTTCAGTATTCCTCTTACTGAGTTTTTAATTTACCCATCTGTTCTGAAGGACTAAGGAACCTGTAGACCTCCAAGAGTTGATTAATTACTACTCCCATAAAAGTAGTATGTGAAGAATCTAGTTCAGCAGACTTAGGCCCAAAACAGATGAATATGGCTTCTGACTGCTCTGGGCATGGTGTTTACATGACACAGGCCTGCGGAGCCCAAGAAGCTGCCCTGGGGTTGTGCCCAGGCAGTCTAAAGCAGCCCAAAGTGAACCCTAAAAGGAGCTGATCCTTTTCACTCCTATTTTTGGCCATGGTGGGAGGCACCTTTGGGTCTGTGGCATCTTTTTGCCCCAGCCCCAAGGCAATCAGGCTAGAACCAGCTTCTGGCCACTCCTTCCTGCCTGTCTGCTTTGGCCCTTAGTTTTCAACACTGGCCATATCTTATTTCCCAGGCTGTCTGTGAACTAGATGTCATTTTTATTCCAGAATCCTTAGGTACATGAATGGATGGCTGCAGATGGAAAAATACAAATCTAAGATGTACATAAAAATGTGTAAATTTCAAATATGTGAAAAGTGCTGCTTGAATGTGCTTATAGAATGCATTCTATAAATGTGTGCAGCTTCTAAAAATATGCATTAAAATGTGTGGAATTAGAAAATAAATACATAATAAGGGAACAAATATCATGTATCCCTTTTTTAAAATCCCAGTTGGATTAGTAATATCTGGGTAACCGCAGGTTCACTATCCCTGCTATACTGGAACCAGCACTAATTAGGCAGAACTGCTATCAAAGTAGAGTCGGAACAGCTGGATCCCATCCTGATGTTCTTCTTCAGTGACTGGAACTGACTTCCCATAGCAGCTGCTCCAGGTTTCACAAGACCATCGTAATTCATATTTAGGCCATGTTCTCAGCAGGCAGTTTAGATGGCTGCCAGAACCAGCCAGCTGCTTGCCTAAACAGCAGCCTGGTCTCCTCAACAGGAAGGCTGCCTCTGGTGATGAAGGATACTTGTAGCTCCCTTAAACTTCTCCAGATCATGGCTTCTTTTTATGCAGCATTAATGTTTAATAAGGCTCTTTAATTCATTTCCTGTTTAGCTCCAGACAACTCAGAGAAAAGCACTTTAAACTGATTTAGAAACCACAACACCCTCCTTTTAGCTTCCCTCTGAGTATCCTTGCACATCTATGGCATTTCTTACCAGGAATCAAATATGGACTGTCTGCTGGAGTTTCCTTCACTTCCATGTATGCTTGCCAAGTTTAATTTTATTTTTACTGGCCTGACTCCTGTACATTTAATGTGAAGATTGCCCAGTATTTTACCAAAATGCTTAAAAAGTTTTTTTCATAACACTCTGTCATTAAAAGCACTTGAACGGGAAGCTAAAAGCAACAACCTGATAAACTCATTAAGATAATAAGGGCTCCCAGGCCCAGTAATCCTCTGTGTCCAAACAAAAGAGAAATTATGTCATGATCAGACCCAGGAAAGCACTTATTGCATGTCTTTTGACAAACCCATGTGGCAAACAATTTATCATAGCTTCTTTCAAGAAATGCATATTGATTGCACTAATTGATTTATGACTGGGATAGAATAAGAAGAATCAAATGCAGAATACTCTGTAACAAATGAAGTTTTATATAAAACAGTTGCATTAGACTACTGGAGAAAAGAACAACTGGGCAAAGCCAACATCAGGGTTTGGGAAAGAAACCATAAATCTTTGTCCTTTGTCCTCTCAGGGGAAAAAAAACAAGTAAATCTTGAAGTATTCTCTCTGTTGGATGGGAACACAAAGATTTCTACCGTTTCTCATTGCTAGCTGCATTTCAGGAAGTTTTCATCAGTATAGAAATAGCTCTCTGTTTTTGCACAGAAAACCACATCAAGTTTTTCCTCTTTTGCATACAAAATGCACCATTCACAAATGCATGGTGGAGAAATACATGATAGAAAAATTCTTTTCTGATAGGGAATAAAAACACTTCTGTGGGCTGAAAATCACATACATTTCTGCGCAAATGTTTCCCAAGATGCAAAAAAACCAAATACCCCTTATTTTGGAGTGTAACTATCATACATCAGGATAATCCAGAGGTCAAAAAGCAGAGAAAGGCTGTCTGGAGGTAAACAGAACAAACAAGGCAGAAGAATGCACAGAAGAATCGACAGAAGAAACCATTGCCCAAAGTCTTCAGCATCCAGGATATTAAAACTGGGAGGGATGTCTTTAGCAAGCTGACTCTGACATTGCTTCCAGACATCAACCTGTGCTCAGCTCATCTTTTCTGTAGAGGCTGATAGTAAATTGGAACAGCTTGATTATTTTGCAAGTATTCCCATAGTATCTACTGTCTGGGCTGCCCCTGAACAAGGCCAATCTCAGACAATAATGAGCGGTATTAGTCAATTGTACTTGTTCCACTCAATTTTCCAGCATTCTATAAGCACCTTCAATTTAAGTTATGAAACATTCTGTCACTATAGAATATTTCAATATGCATTTTGGCAGAAAGGAAAGCTGTTTTCAGAAACAAGTTCTGGAATGTTCTTTTAACTACTATGAAATTAATGTATACATTTGAAGTGTGTGGTGTTATGCTGATGGTTAAGACTGGCTGCCAGCTCTTCTTGGAAGGAGGCAAAGAAAGCCTCTATAATACAGGTTTATTATGTTCATAAAATTATAATGGGTATGAAGATCCATAGGCAAACAAACTCAAAAGTGCTGTACAGTGACAAAGTAGTGCTAATGGACTTTAACCATCACAGCATATACGATTCTACAACAAAGTTTTCATCAGACTTGGCAGAAGAATTAAAATATCACAACGATTGCTCATGACAGCTTTAAGATTTGCTGTCAGGGGTGTGTGTCTGTGTCTGTGTGTTGGGGATGGTGGTACGTGAGTGCTTCCGTACTTCCACTGACAAGGTCTAGTCTAGTAAGTTGACTGAGCAAACTCAGTATCTCTATTATTATTATTATTATTATTATTATTATTATTATTATTATTTATAGCCCACCTTTCCCTGTGTTGGATCAAGGCGGGTAACAGCATATCAAAAGATAAAACAATAATTTCAAAAGTATTCAAATTGGTCCTAAGAGAAACAATTTAGGCACGCAGAGAGTGAAATTAGGGGATCAATTTGGGAAGGGCTGCCAGAAGAGATCTGTTTCTATTGCCTTTTTAAAGGCCTCGAAAAATGTTAGTTGGCAGATCTCATCTGGCAGATCGTTCCAGATTTTTGGAGCGGCAGAAGCAAATGTCCTCTGGGAGGTAGTTACTAGTCTAGTTCTCTGTGACTGTAGTAGGCTCTTCCCTGAGGACCTGAGAGTGCGGGAAGGATTAGACATTTCTAGACATTTCTCCTAAAACTTCAGGCCATCAATTTCACTAGTGGCATTTTGTTTGATCTTTAACTAGTCTTGGTTGACTCCCCCCCTCCCCCGAGCCATAAGCATGTTCAGTTCAATAGTTTGGCTTTGAGCTTATCCAATTATTGTTGTCCTTGTTTCATGACAACTTGGTTAGTTTCAGATATTTGTCAAGTAACAGCTTTTATCAAAATGAATACACATGCATAAAGGTGTGTGTGTGTATGTTTGTACAAATTATATATATATATATATATATATATATATATATATATATATTGCTCACTCTAACTGGCTTCTTCAGGGTGAAATACAATGAAGGATCCTATGTCGTAGATGCATATACTAGAACACAATGGAAATACTTATTCTAGAACAACAATGGAAACAATTAGTCCTAGTTGTGATGGAAAAGAATGAGAAGCAGTTTTAGGATATTGTTTCTACTGTTATGTACATGGTGAGAAACATAATTATAGGGCAAATTTAATCACATCAATCGTACATTCATTTTAGCAGGCTTTATAGCACTATTGTTTGATTCTTTATTTTTTAGCCTAGCAGAGAGTTGCTGGTCCTACCAAACATTTATTTGTTGCCTTTGTCAACTTAGCAGCAGCTTTTGACTTGACTGATAAAAACCTCTTGGGTCATAAACTAGGCAATAGATAATCTCCTATTGTCTTTAATCAAGGAACTCTATTCCAGTAGGACTGCTAGAATAAGAATTGGCATTTGTTGACCAGCCATGAATTAATGAGACCAGACACAGTATTTGAGATTAAACAAGGGCCATTTTATTTGAGGCCTGGACAAATGAAGGGGAGAGCAACCTGTTCTGGATTTAGCTGAGGCACAGCTGTCAATCTATGACATCTCCCCAGCCACCTTTGGGCAAAACACTAGACCCTGAGGACACTCTAAAGAGATTGGTTGCTATTTCAGATGGTCATTTTGGAGGGCCAACCCAGAGGGCTTTTCCCCAAGCCCTGTGACTTTATAAGAGGGAGAAAGCTCCCAGATCAGCCCCATGGGCAGACTCTTTCACAACCACCCCCCTAGTCCTGTGTCCCATGTAGACAGTCCCAGAACCCAACTCTTCACCACAAGTGGGTACCAAAGTGTACATCCATCTCTCACCACGACCTGCCTGATGGAAGTCTATTTACCACTACCATCACATGGTAATTATCAAAGTCCCAGCAGCTACAGCATGAGATAGGTGAAAACCCCAAAGTAAAGGGGGGAAATGCATACCATGCCCTGAGACAACCAGCGCTGCTCATACTGCCTTGAGGGCAGGTGAGTGGGTTGCAGAGATCAGGAGAAAGGGGGCATGTAAAAGGGGTGACTGGTCCTTAAATAACCTCCTCCCTCACCACCTCCTCATGACCTTGGCCTCGTGGGTCTTCTTCCATGGGGGCTAATGAACAGCCCCCTTCTCTACAGCAATGGTCACCATGTAGTTCAGGGATCTATTCTGGCTCATTAACTGATTCTTTCACAACTAATCAAGGAGTAAAACAAGAATGTGGGAGAGGCATCCCTGATTTCCTGGTGCAATGGAGAAGGAATGAGGTAGGTTGTAAGTGGTTTTAGCTCTCAGGATCTTAAGGTACATGGTATAACAATGTAGCTGAATTTAAATCAGCCCGGAATTTGGCAACACCTGGATGATAGCAACTATCCCAATTTAACAGATACACTCCTGATTAATTCTATGCTGGCCCACTTTTAAACTGCTTTAAAATGTCCCAGTTTCTCTCTCCTCCTCGGATTTTCCTCCTTTGTCATTAGCTTAATTCATTTGCTGTAAATTGAGGTCAAAATGCAGAAGTAGTTTACACTTAATTAACTTAGCAGGGGGGTGATGAGAGGAGGGGACAGAATTTTGCTCTTCCCAATGGGTTCAGGCAAAAACTAACTGCTTTTGTGTGTTCTAGCTTGTGTGTTCTTCCTTGGTAGTAACTTTTGCCATTTTGACTGCACTGATGTTGCTTGGCCAAGTCTCCTGGTTGTGATCTGTGAAATATGTGATAGTTCATCTAGGCACCTCTCATGTGCCACCTGGAGTTCTACAACAGAAGAAAAGTAGGGTTTTAAAAATAATTAAGAATGAATATATATTTATATTGCCCCCCTTAGTCTTAGCTAACCTTTACCCTTACTGACCTGTACCCTGGTTCTTTAACAAGTAAATACCTATGCTAGTTAGCTATCAGAGACATGAAATTATGACTTCTTTCGAAAAATCATGCAGTTACACAACAGAAAATAATTGACAAATAGCATCAGCATGTATGCAATCTGTATTTATGAGAATATGTGCAATCAGTATTTATATGTACCATCTGTATTTACAGAAGCCAATTTGATGGCCACATGCAAGGGAGGAAGATTCATTTTGGCTTTAAGTAGTAGCCTCAGTACAATGCAGCACTCACACTATAAAAAAAGAAAAGCCTCTCCTTGAACTCTCCAACCTGTTTTATAGTCTATTTGGTCCCTCCTCAAAAGAAATAATGTTAGTGATCCTCCTCTCCATAAAGATGTCAAGTGGGTTGAAAACACACATTCTTCAGATCCATTTCTTTTCAGTGCCAGATTAAAAGAAAGCCTTTTGAACTGCAGTAATTACCTTTTCATCTGAACATCCTTCCACTGGACAACACTGGAGGACCATTCTTTAATGTAGTATCAAATCAAAAGAAACTGTTTCACAATCCATAAAGTAAAATGGCTGCAGTTAAATGTACTCAGATGCCACCATCTTGCTTCAGCTATCCCACCCATTCACTTTATCAGCTCTAGAGAAGAATAGAAATCAAGCATGCCCAGCTGAATTTTACTGCCCTGTTATCCTGATGCCTATAGTCCCAGGGAATACTTTGGTGCTATGCCTTCCATTTGATCAGTTTTGCTGATGATGGTCACAAGAAAAGGGAAAGCAGGAAGATATACAGTTTGAGTCTCCCTTATCCAAAATGATTGGACCCAGAATTGTTTGGAATTTTGGAATTCCTGTTTTTGCATATACGTAAATAATGAGATATCTTGGACATGGGACCCAAGTCTAAACACAAAGGTCATTTATGTTAAATAAACATCTTGTGCCTATAGCCTGAGGGTAATTTGTTACAATATTTTTAGTAATACAAAGTTTGTGTCCATTGAACCATAAGAAAGTAGAGGTGTCACTATCTCAGCCAACCATGATTTTGGATTTTTGATAGTTCAGATTTCAGAGACTCAATCCCTTGTTCAGAAGAGCTGGCAAGAACAACTGATTAGGCTTGTATGGTGTGTTACAGACCGCCCAAAAGGTGCGGTCTCGCACCGCTGCTGGTTGCAGCACGGAGGAGCCACAGCAGCCAAACCGCGTGACTCCTCCACGCTGCAAATAAGAAGCATCAAAATGGTGCTTCTCTTTGTGGCGCGGATATGACGCCGCAAGGCGCCAATGGCGCACTCGCAGTGTCATTTGCGCTATGCGATGTGTGGACACAGCATGTCTGCTACATAAAGATGGCGCCCCCCCCCAATGTGGAACAGGCGTCACCATTTTGTATGGACTCGGTCCGTATTCGGGTTAGGGGCGTCTGGAAGGGACACCCCTTTCTAACCCTAATACGGACCCAGTCCGTACTTTATGTCCGTCTGTAACGGGCCTACATTTTCCTAAAAAGAAGCTTTATTGATGTGGGGAGCTCACATATGAAGCTACACCTGGACATCTTTGAATATTTTGCTCACTCAAGGTGTGAGCATAAAGACTTTTATTTTTAAGTATAAAGGTTGAAAGTAGCCAGCATAGTCTGAAATGCATCAGACAGGCCAGGGCTTGAGAAACTGCAGCCAGTAGGCCACAGAAACACAACACCAAAGGTGTTTCTGAAGCTCTCTGGCACCCTCCAAAAGTTCTAAAAATTCTCTCTTTCTCTGTCTCTCTCAATCTTTCTCTTTGCTTTCAACATTTCCAATGGGCATGGAAGACGATTTTGCCTTCCAGTTGATTCCTTGTTGCCAAGGAAAAAAAGGGGGAGAGGTTCTGTTGGGCCTAAAGAGCATGCGGAGGCATTCTGAACTATTTTAAAAAGTATTATAAACATTTCAAGGATGGGAACACAGCATAACATGGCAGTCCTTCAAGGGCCCATGGAAGGTCAATGTGTCCTGCCAAGCCCTGGCAGGTACTCACTCCAGGACTCATCAAAGACCCGGGATCAACTGCAATTCCTTGGTAAACATACACTCAGTGGTAAACTTGGACTTATAGCCAAGCAGATGTGTAAAACATCCATTATTTGCTTAAACTATGTACATTTTATTTTCTTGAAGAACAAAAAGTCACCTTTCTAATCCCATATGTTTTAAAGTCTTTTTATTTTCTTTCTTTCTTTTCTTTAAAAAAAAAACCGAAGTAAGTAAATAACATCTGAAGGAATATTGTTGCTCACTTAATCCTCAATAAAGATCTAACTCTATTTGAGTCTTTTGTAGTTTTTTGTGGGTTTTTTGGGCTATGTGGCCATGTTCTAGAAGAGTTTATTTCTAACATTTTGCCAGCAGATGTGGCTGGCTTCTTCAGAGAAGAGTCTATTTGAGTCCCTGGATATAATCCCAGGAGACATCTTGGCATAATGGTTTGAGCAGTGTACTACAGCTCTGGAGACCAGGGTTTGATTCCTGCTTGGCCATGAAACCCACTGGATGACCATGGACAAGTCATATGCTCTTAGCCTCAGGGGAAGGCAATGACAAACCACCTCTGAACAAATCTTGCCAAGAAAAACCCGATAGGTTCACCTTCGGGTTACCATAAACCAGAAATGACTCGAAAGCACACAACAGAGACAACATATAGTTCCATGGAATAGAATGAGTGTGCTCTTGTGGTCTATAATTATGTTTTTCAAATGATGTACCTATTTCTACTTATTTCATCTTTCAGCCTTCATTGTTTTGTTGCCTCATTGTAACTTTCTTACTTAAAAGTTCTTAATTGCTGCACTACATATTTGCAATGTATAATCAAACTTTCAGCAGATTTACAAGATGACATGATAGTTCTCAATGTAATTTTTTCCAGCCAAAGCCTTGTACATGCACCTAATACTCCCTGCTGCCTCCTCATTCTGTCTCTTTTTGCCAGTACTTTCTGATCCCACATTTTACTCCTATCTGCACCTTGAGTTCAGCCACTTTACCTGGGCCACTTACTGCTCAGCACAGTATTCCTGCTTGCAATGAGGTTGGGGAATTTCTCCCCAACAGGTTTTGCACACTGTTTGGTTTATTTTATACTTCTCAGCAGGATCCCCTCCCCCAAAAAACATATTTGTGGTGGGAAGTGTTATTGTGGGGAGGGGGGATGACAACTTTTCATTTTGAGCACAAAAAATTACTTTAGGCATAAAAATATTGTTTTGTGGAGGGGGACCCAATATTCTCTGCAAAACATACTGGGTTTTGTGCAAAAATATTTTTGCACATTTTTTGGCAAAAACAACCTATTGCATAAAACAAATGATGATTTTTCTTTAATTTAGTTTAGTTTTGTTTTTGCCCTTTCACACAAACTTTTTTTGTCTCTAAATGCAGAAAAAAATCTCACAGTGGCTGACTGCTGTGCAAAGAAGTTATTTTGAGATGAGGGAGCACCTTTCTCAATGAAGACATGAATATTTGTGAGTATTCTTTACATTACCTAGAGCATACCTGCCTGAGAAAGAAAGTGCTCGCTTATAGATAGCTGCCTATATCTTGCCTGCCTGCTTCTCAAGTTGTCTTTGTAGGCCTACCTTCACCATGACCTACTTCTTCATTCTGCTCTGGCATAATGCTGTTGGTCCCATGATTATTCCAATGTCTCCTCTATGCTACCATAGTTTTCCACATCGCCTTTGCTTAGCAATGGGCTTGAGTAAAATAAGTAAACCTTCAAAAGCATGCAGAATCCTTCTGGTTCAAGTAAAGTAATATAGTAAAACTTCAAAGTAAGTTGCCTTTGCATAGATTCTGGCTAAGAAGAAAACCAGCCAAATGTGATCTGTGCTACTCATTCTCTCTCCACTCCTCTTGGGTTGCTGTAGAACTGTACACCAGGGAATGAAGCTTAGGTATTTTTCCTCACTTAAGAGTATTTCCACACTGTTTGTCATTTTCAGAACAATGCTGCAGAATAAAAATTTGAGGAAAAGCATGTCCTTTCTTAGATTCCCTCCAAATGCCATGGTTGTTCTTTTACACCCAGTTATGGAAAACATACTGCCCTTACTTTCCTGAGAAGTGGAAATTATACCTACCTTTTTTCTTAGTAATGCCAAGAAATTTTAAAATAAAAAATGGCAATTCAGTTTTTTCATATAACCCCCCCCCCCCCCAATTTAAAATAGCATGGCATAAAACTTCTTGAAACTTAAATGTGGCTAGTTTTCTTAAATGTGTTTTCTTAAATGTTGCCTTTCAGGGATAGGAATAATATGTTTGCAAACACCATTCACTCAGTTATGACCATTTAAAAATATATAGCAATTTTTTTTGAATTTCAGTTATAGTCAAACTTTGGATTTCAGAGTCTTAGCTTGGGCTCAAGACCCAAGTTTAGTCAGAGCTTCTGAAGTGAACTAAGACAAATTGCTTCTAGAACTGATGCATTGGGCACCAAACAAGTCTTGACATGAGTGTACGCTCCAGGATATACACCAGAGAACAAACAACAACAACAAACAACATCAATATGCTTAACACAAGGACCTATCAAGAAGGAGACCCAGAGTGCAAACCCATTTGATGATTGTGGCTAGAATCCTGTATGCCATTTCACTCTACATAAATTTGTGTGTACTTAACTAAGTAGATAAGGCACTAAGAAACTCAGTTATTGAGTTGTGAAGATAAGTAACATGACACCAGCAAGAGTGCACAATGTGCATTGGGGTGTCCAATATGCATTGTGGGGCCAACCCCCATTGGGGATCTTAGCACTTTGGTGCCATTTTGCTTTGGTCCCATTGCTGGATTTGTTGCATAGTTATGTAATGACAGCCCTCTACTGGATATGGATACTGTGCATCTTTGCAATTCTATTTCAGATGCAAGTCCACTTACAAGCACACAACGCCCCAAAGGAATTTCAGTATATATACTGAATACATACTAAATAGATAATTTATTACAATTTCCCATGCAATGTCATTCATTTTTAAGAATGTTGTCCCTGCATTATACTGAAGTTGAATATCCATGCTTAACGCAGATAAAAGAAGAAAATTGATAATTATTGCAAGGGAATGTTCTCACTAAATAAATGATAAGTACTTGTCTTTTATTTAGTTTGATTCATCTTGGATGTGTAGGAATCTGAAATACACTTCTAAGAATTGAGAAGATCTGAGATCTGACATAATTAAATTGAAACAATATGATACTTCATATAACCTACACCACCACTCTCAAATTAGTTATTAGCTCAACTTCAAATGTACTTCTTAGCTGTTAGTATAACTGACTTAAATCTTGCAGATTGTGTCTAAGGAACAGTGGCTTTTGTGGAGAAGAAGCTGTTACAAACTGGGACCACAGGGGGGGTTAAAGGGTTAAACCCTATCCCTGAGCATTGTGACTCTGTAATGACTTTTGAGTTGTAGCTGCATATTACCCATTAAAGGCAACATTTGAGCTAGTATGAAAAATCAGTTTTTCTATTAGACCAAACACCAGTGGAACCTCCTAATTATAAGGTAGCCACCATATATTTTGAACCGCAAGAGAAAGAACCTTGTCTCCCTTACTAATTTAGTACAGAGAAGCTCGTTGTAAAGGTAGTTCA
>NC_056522.1:140794820-140815293 GCF_019175285.1 Sceloporus undulatus
CATGCTATGGCTCCCGTGGAAAATACATTGAAAGGTTTTATACCTAATAACACATTCATCTTCACTGTTTGGATCAAGAATATTTGGTTGAGTTTTCCACTCTCATTTCACATTA
This sequence comes from Sceloporus undulatus, assembly GCF_019175285.1. Taxonomy (NCBI): domain Eukaryota; kingdom Metazoa; phylum Chordata; class Lepidosauria; order Squamata; family Phrynosomatidae; genus Sceloporus; species Sceloporus undulatus. Next base: position 140,794,936 of record NC_056522.1, read on the forward strand.
TTGAGCACAAGAAGTAGGGACAAGGAAGCTGACTACATGACATGTTTCACGCTGAGTATAGCTAAATGTTCTGGCTAGGGATGGAAAAATCAAGCCATAAGCACAGAAGGGATACTGATACTGTGGCTGTAAAATGTAGCCTGAATGTGAGCCAATACAGTTCTCTCAGGCCAGAAAGGGAATGGCAGTCATCCAACCACCTGAGACTTGTGCCAAGACAGAAATGCCAGATACTATTTTGCAGGTTAAGTTGGATGGGCACAACTATAATACAACATATATACCAGTAAGATACCATCACATAAATTCTTCTATAGATACAAAGAGTAGGAAAAGAGATAAGGGGACACCAGGCACCATAGTTTCCAGACCAACACCTGCTCAAACATGACATTATTCAACAGGTAAGCATCTGGCAAAGCTGGCCATCGTTTCCAATCTGTGGTGTCTGCCTGAGGAGAGCCAGCCTGCAGATGCCCAAGCTGCAGGTCCTCTCCCTTCAGCAACCATCCAGTACCCCCAGGGCTTTCCTGTTCTCAGTTTAACTCACGACCAATAGTCCCTTTTTTCTTTCATACCTACCAGTTGTGACAAAGCAGCACAAGAGGCCTAACTATGCATAGCAAGTAAAGATGATTCATTCCCCTTCAAAGCCCACATGGCGTTGGGGAGTCCCAGGGAAGGCAAAACAACCATGTCACAAGGACATGGCAAAATTCCTCCCAGGCTCTGAAGATGACCAGTCTCAGCCTGGAGACTCACAAGGATGCATGATGTCACCAAGAGTAGAAGGGTGGATCACATTGACAGTCTGGCCAATAATGGCTGTCAACCAAGTGTGCAGGCTTGTATATAGGCTTGCTGATGATCATGCACAATTTATTGAGATTTGCAACCTCATAAGTCTTTGGAAGAGATCTAGGGCATGATTCACATCAGCTCTCATGCCTAAGTCTTGTACTGACATAACCATAATGAGACTTAACCCCAGGCCTAAGCTGAGCAGGGGCTCAGTCTGGCCTGGAAGCTACAGTGCTGGCCCTTTAGAAGTGTGGTGCAACTAGCCCTTCTGTGATGGCGTTGGGGGTAAGGCTTCAGGAGCTGGAACAGACGTCAGGTGACCTGGCTAAAGTCAATGACTTTGCATTCCTATCTCATTTTTCAGGGTCTAGCACTGAGGCCACACACACGTTTGCTTGTTATGACCTTTGAGCAAGAGTTTATGAGGTTAAGAGCAAATTCTGTTTTCAGCAACACATAATGTACAACTGGTTCAGAGACACAAAAAGCAGGAAAGCCATCTGATAACTTCAATATGCAGGCTAATGGCAGGAAAAGGAAGTGAAATAGTATAAGAAGTATGAGGGACTGTACATTTCCAGGCAAGAATGCTGGTATGTGTTTGTAATGTTACCATGTGGCAAGATGAAGAGGGAGAAATAAACTCTTCACTTACTTCTATCCCTCTTTCTTTCCTCATGGTAACATTAGGCTCAAGTCTTGGGCTTGCACCCTTTCTCCCTTATTCCATGGCAGTGTGTACAATCAACATTCCAGGACCATGTCACTCCGAGTAGTGAGCTACATGGATGCTGGCCCATGAGTCACTGGCTGCCAATCTTCAGTGAATTTCCAGGAAATAAAACCAGAACGATAATAATATGGCCCACATATAGTACTGGTCCTTGGTAAACAAGGGAGGAAATCATAGAATCACAGAATCATAGAGTTGGAAGAGACCACAAGGGCCATCCAGTCCAACCCCCTGCCATGCAGGAAATCCAATCAAAGCATCCCCAACAGATGGCCATCCAGCCTCTGCTTAAAGACTTCCAAGGAAAGAGAATCCACTACCCTCCGAGGGAGTGTGTTCCACTGTTGAACAGCTCTTACTGTCAGGAAGTTCCTCCTAATGTTGAGGTGGAATCTCTTTTCTTGTAGCTTGCATCCATTGCTCCGGGTCCTAGTCTCTGGAGCAGCAGAAAACAAGCTTGCTCCCTCCTCAATATGACATCCTTTCAAATATTTAAACAGGGCCTCTTAACCTTCTCTTCTCCAGGCTAAACATCCCCAGCTCCTTAAGTCGTTCCTCATAGGGCAAGGTTTCCAGACCTTTCACCATTTTAGTTGCCCTCCTTTGGACATGCTCCAGTTTCACAATGTCCTTTTTGAATTGTGGTGCCCAGAACTGGACACAATATTCCAGGTGGGGCCTGACCAGAGCAGAATACAGTGGCACTATTACTTCTCTTGATCTAGACACTATACTTTTATTGATGCAGCCTAAAATTGCATTGGCCTTTTTAGCTGCCGCATCGCACTGTTGACTCATGTTCAACTTGTGGTCTGCTTCGACTCCCAGATCCTTTTCACATGTAGTTTCATTCAGCCAGGTGTCCCCCATCCTATATCTGTGCATTTCATTTTTCTGCCCTAAGTGCAGTACCTTACATTCCTCTGTGTTGAATTTCATTTTGTTAGCTTTGGCCCAGCTTTCTAGTCTATTCAGATCATTTTGAATGTTGATCCTGTCCTCTGGAGTATTAGCTATTCCTCCTAATTTGGTGTCATCTGCAAATTTGATAAATATGCCCCCAGTTCTGTCATCCAGGTCATTGATAAAGATGTTGAATAGCACTGGGCCCAGGACAGAGCCCTGTGGGACCCCACTGGTCACTTCTATCCAGGCTGAAAAAGAGCCATTATTGAGCACCCTTTGGGTTCGGCCGGTCAACCAATTACAAACCCATGTAACAGTTACTTTGTCTAGCCCACATTTTACAAGCTTGTTTGCAAGAATGTCATGGAAAACCTTGTCAAAGGCCTTACGGAAATCAAGATATACTATATCCAAATGGTCTACTGGTCACATCAGGTAACTTGAGAAGAACCATGATTGTATGAAAAGTATCCACATTTGTTCTAAACTTTATGATCACAGAAGAGCCACTTCTATCCCTGGCCAGGGCTGTCACCTAAAAGGGGGGGGGGGGAGAGAGACAGGAACATATAGTGAGACCATGTCAGATCATAAATTGTTGGAAATTTTATGTATTGCATTCTCCTTTACCTCCTAAGATAGACAGGGATTTCCCTCTATCTATCTCATTCTATCTAAACATCTAACTTTGGTCACTGACTCTTGGAGACTGTTTAACAGACTCACTCTCAAGATTCTAAGCAGTCTTCTTTCAGTCAGAGTAACAGTCTCTTCTGAGTGGGGTTAACAATATCCTGTTATATTAAAGATTGTGAAATTTCATCTCTATACCCAAACCACCACCAGTTAGGATAGGATTTAGATTATTATGTATTTATTTATTAAAGTTATTATTTGTTTTTAAACTACAAATTGTATGTTTGTTGTTTTTTTGGAGTAATTCTTTATTCTTCAGGAAAACAGATTTAAAATAAAAGTCTGACCCACACTTTTGCTGTTCTGCTGATGAAAGCTGAACTCTAACAAGTTCGACTTTCATACCTGCATATTTTTGTTTTCCTTTAGAAGTGTTAACACCATGGAAACTAAAATTGCACCCCACGTGAATGGCATTTAATTAGAATGTACCATTTTTCTTGCTCTGGATTATGTTTAAACTACTTTTTGCAATCATAGTGCATCTGATAAATATGTAAGTTTATTTAAAAAGAACTATTCCTGGACAAATCACAAACCTAGAGGGACAAGCATTATATATAATTATCAAATCAAGGAAAAGTTGAAGAGTCAAAGGGGCTGTATAGACCAGCCATTAAGGCCGGCCTGGGAGTAGATGCATGCCCCCACTTTGCCCCCCAGGCTGACATGATGCTGTGTGCCACACCACATGACACGTGGTGTCAAAGCACTCCTCTCGTGCCGCGTCTAGATGATGCAGTGCCAAAGGAGTGCCAAAAAGTTGCAACGCCAGCAGCTATGGCGGCTTTTCCACAGTATAGAAAGGAGCCACTTCTTGAAGCTCCTTTTTGCATCATGGAAAGGCAAGATTGGGCTGCAGCATGTGGTTGCCATGGCCCTGATGTGGTGCTAAAAGGGGCAGTCTGTAAAGCACCTAAGACATTGTTTTTTGTGGGTTTTTTGAGCTATGTGTCCATGTTCTGGAAGAGTTTATTCCTGACATTTTGCCAACATCTGTGGCTGGCATCTTCAGAGAATGCTGCCATGGAAGTGAGTTGGGTACATATAACATGTGTCCCTTGGTTGAGAGGAAGTGGTTTAACATGTTAATCTCTGTGTTGATCTGTTGTTGAATGGCAAGGCATCAGAGTGTCTATTTAATTAGTGAACCATTGTCTGCTGGGGAAAAAACCCTGACCTGGCTGGTTTTCATTTGCATTTGCTGGGTCTTTTGGTGCTTTTCAGGACTGGAAGCCAAACTTTGTTTGTTTTTAAGGGTTTCTTCTTTCTTGTTAAAGTTGTCTAGGTTTTTGTGGATTTCAATGGCTTCCTTGTGCATTCTGATTTTATAGTTGTTGGCATGGTCTGGAATTTCAGTGTTTTCAAATAGCATTTTATGCCCAGGTTGGTTTCTAACATGTTCTGCTAGTGCTTATTTTTATGGCTGACCCAGTCTGCAGTGTCCTCTCAACCAAGGGTCACACAGTATATATATCCCACTCTCTTCCATGCCAGCATTCTCTGAAGATGCCAGCCACAGATGCTGGCAAAATGTCAGGAATAAACTCTTCCAGAACATGGCCACATAGCTGAAAAAACCCACAAAAAACTATGGATGCTGGCAATGAAAGCCTTTGACTTCACAGTCTAAGACATTCTTCCTTACCATGCATAGAAGTCAGGAGAAAAAGGAGAATATGAGCACCCTCTTAACAACTGGAGAGCAACACAACCTCCACTATACAAGATAATCATCCTTGCAATAGCATCTTATTTACAGTACATGTCTAAGGCAGAAATAAGCTGTAAAATGCATTCTGTGTCATGGTTAAATACTTTAAAATAATTAAATAAATCTTAAATGTACAAAACTGGATAAGGTTTTTAGTTCACTACGAGACAGCTACTGAACGTGACACTGAATCTGTCAAGAGATTTATTTACAAACAGTTAATGTATGGTACGAAAAAGTAATAAGAATTTTACCTCACTCTTCTCCAGTTTACTGAATGAAAAACATGTTTGACTTGACTGTGTATATTTCATATAATGCCTTTCTTTGCGGTCCCTTTTCTGACTTTTGAACTCTCAGCAGCAACAGCATTGCAAGTTGAGCTTTTCTGTGAGACAATATCCTTGTTCATTCAGTTTAGAAGCATGACTCTCCAACTGAATGGCTTTGTAAATGAATGGCTTATAACAAGCTAGTGAATGGTTCACTTGTGGTCAATGTAAATCATTCTTTCCCAGTTTACTTTCACATCCTCTTGAGGATGGGCTCAGTTCCATGCTTGGCATCCTAAAACACAATAATGACAGTACAGATATGGCAAAAGTGGATTCCTGACATCCAGGTAATGAGAAACTGAACACTTAGTGCCACTTATCCATTTTCCAGAATGAAATGTGAAATAGATTTGCATGCTGGTTGGGAGAGATTTTCTTTATAAATTGCACAGTACAACATGTCCTGGAGTGTGAGAGTGACAACCCCTCAATTATTAAACTCCTCATGAATGTTAGCCATAGTGTATGAGACAGTGAACTGTGTATGACAAAAAGAGAATGAAATAAACTGGCCATTTCCAGGAGATACAAGCAATCTAATGAGCCCAAAAATGTTTTCAAAGAATCACAGCTATAGGAAAAGGGGATATGTCTCTGTGTTAGGATCCACACATTATACACATTACATTGCACCTTCAGGCAGGATACATAAGAAAAGTCTCACTGAGACATCAAAGGATACAATAGCATACAAAATCCACAAAACAGCAATACTTTTATTGGGCCAACAAAAATGCATATAATAGCTTCACAAATGACAGAGACCGTATGGATATCAAAGGAAGCATTTTATTTTATTCTATTTTATTTTAGTTGTAGTTGTTAATGGAGTTTAAATTTTATTTCCTGGACTCTAAGACTCTTTTTCTCCCAGAGCCCACATGGCCAAAAGGAATTACATCTGCCTATATGCATATTCCTCCATACCATCTTAGCAGTGAACAACAACATCTTGACAAAATGTAGGCCTTTCACTCAAACATCATCATATTTTTTTTCTTTCCCCTATATGATTTTTTTAATATCTTTGCCTGATGAAGAAGCTGATGGGGCTTTGAAAGCTTGCATCATGTATTGTGTACATTTTGGTAGGCCCAATAAAGATATCTCTGTTTTTGTAGATTTTGGATGTTATTGTGCTTTACTGTTCGGCCAACATGGCTGCCCCTGGATAAGTTTCTTATTTAGAATGTACGCAGCATCTTGTTTTCATAGTTGCTACCAAAATGCAAATGGAAAGCCCTCAAGCGCAGGCATCTGAATGAATAAGTCTGGGCCAGTAAGACTGGAAAACATCTTTGCACAAGTCCTGAAGAATTTTTGCCAACCAAAGTTGGCAGCTCTGGGCTAGTTAGCCTTCTGGTATAAACTCTTTTTTAAAGAGGAGTGCTCGAATCTGCAACCTCTAATTCCCAAAGCACAGCTGATACAAGTGTTACCATTGCATTTCCAGGTGTAACATGATATTAATTTGATCTCTCAAATGGCAGGTGTGTATTTTGAGGCTGATAAGGCAATCCATAGGCAGTAGTTGGGCATTTTGCAGCTACAGCTGATATGTGTCTTTGATGTTACTATAGATCAGTGGTTCCCAAAGGAGATGCAATCTGGGTGGAGGAAAGATCCAGGGGGTAGTGAAGGAAAAGGGGGGATAGCAAGTGGGGCCTTCAGATAAAGTACTGGCATGTAAGATAGACAAGGGGAACCAATGTCCTTTAGGATCTTAGTGGGGATGAGGGTTACAGGAAATTTCTCTTTCACTGTACAGTTTCACTGATCACTTGGTGTGATGATATCGCTCACTCTTCACTTGTCCCTGAGAGCTCACTCTCTTAGCCATGGTCTTTCATTAGCAGTGGTTGTGACGGTTGGAAAATGCTTGTGAGGCTTGGATGCAGGGCATAATTTCTGTGGCTCAGAACAGCACCATTTTGGGAGAAGAACTCACTGGGGTGAGAAGTTAGAGAATGTGGTGGCAGGGGAGAAGTAGTGGCATAAAGAAGCTTCCAAATTTGGAACCCTGATTAAGCTTTGTGAGCTTTGCTGGGACTTAGCTAGTAGGTTGGAGTTGCACTGCTGCCCCTGCTTTCTTTCATCAGATGGAGTGAGAGAATAGGTAGCAGAAGAAACAATATGCTTGGAGGTGGGGTGACTTGAAGCTATGTGGGAAAGGCACATCTCTGGGGAAGGAGGAGGGGATATCCAGAGTTGATTCATGGAAAGAGTCTTTTGTCTTGGAATGACTCCTGTAGTTAAAATGTCCCCCTTGCCACATCCATGACAGTATCCAGTCAACAACGTGCCTCTTTAAACCACCTACACACATACTGGCTGCTCCCTTCTCTGCCCCAATAAAAGATTGAGAGTCCTTCCTTGCTGGGGAGAAAAGTGGGAAGGCATCTACACAGCTTTCCTCTTTAGCAAATAAAGATTGAGAGTTCTTCCTTGGAGTTTATCACATGGGAGAAATTTCTCTTAATTTCGAATGAAAAGAAAGTGGGGCCAGAATGCATTCATGTGAATTCGCTAGTTCAGTGAATCTTCATGAATTTGAATTCCTTCCCAGTCCTGTAAAAGTTTATTTACAGTACAATCGGTGAAGTCCTGAATTTGGGGGGGGGGGGGGGTAGGTTAGATGACATAAAATATTCATTAATTAAATAATTAAGTTGATTCAGATTAATTTCTGGCTTCTTTCTATGCACTGATTTGAATTAGAATCATGCTTCTAAAGGAGAAGAAAATATTCCCCATATATCATTGCCTGTTGAGTAGAGATATGAATGAGATCCTGTGACTTTAACAACTGTATCGATCAACAGAAAGGCTTAGAAAGTGTTTACAGATACATGCAGCTGTTAAGGGCAGAGGCAATCTGTAAGAAATAAAAATGTGCTAACTATAAAGGTAAAGGTAGTCCCTTGAAATGAATGTCCAGTCGTAACTGCTTGTAGGGGGCGGTGCTCATCTTCATTACTAAGCCAAAGAGCCAGCATTGCCCAAGGAATGGACTGGTGGTCATGTGGCCAGCATGACTGCACCAAACACTGTTACCTTCCCACCAACATGGTATCTATTTATCTACTTGCATACTTTCAAAATGCTAGGTTGAAAGAAGCTGGGACTAGTGACAGGAGTTCACCCCATCATGCAGCACTCAAGCCTCAAAGTGCTAATCTTCCGATCTTCCAGTCCTCAGAATTGACATCTTAACCACTAAGCCACAGCATCACTGGTGACTATACTATTCTTTTTTAACCAGTCCATGAGGATATAAGTTGTGTTCTAACATAAATGGTAAGGGGTGATCTATGTAAAATGTACTTTAATATGCACCTTAAATGTTTGCCTGTTTTATTTTATTTTATCCTTTTGCTACTGAGGATAAACCTTCTATCCCCGAAGTTAGATATTTGGAGTGATACAGAGTTTAATTCGATTAACACATAGGAAATTAATATATTTTGTGATGTTCAAACTAGTAACCATTGCCTTCATTACCTCTCATGGCTTGAACAACAATTCTAACCACCTATTTTTACCCAAATTAAGCCTATGTTCTCATACAGATAGTTAAACAGTACAAAAGGATTAGTGTCTTATCACTGTTTTGATAAGTATTTGTGGGTGGAATGGCTGCCATAATTTGTATTGGTGATTGTACACTAAAAGAGTCAGTTAATCTTCCTGATAAATTCAGATAAAATGGCATAAACTTGTGTACGTGTGTAGCTTTGAAGACTTCCGAGCATCCAGAATTTTATTTGCCTCTAAAACATTTGTTCAAAGTGGGCAGTCTTCACATTATTTGACTAATTAATTATATACATTACTCAAATTAATACTTTTGACTAGTGTATAGAGTTAGATTGTGATGGCATTATGCATGGCAAAGGAAAAAGAATTACTTACATAGATGCCTAATGCCCATAAAAACAAATATGATGTATGTTTGAGATATGCAACTACTGTCATTTCCTGTGTACCAACAATTAAAGCAGGTTTGGTGATGGAGTGAAGAAAGCAACTGCTGATTTAATACCCTCCAACTGTCCAGATTTGGTCAGAGCAAATCTGATTAATCCCTATTTTTTTCTGCATTTGAGCTGCTTTTAAAATGTCCCAGTGTCTTTCTGCTCATCCCACTTTCCTCCTTAGCAGGACTGTTGGCAGGACCTGCAGTATTTGATTTGTTGTACTTGTAAAGCACCATGTAAACTGGCAGTGCTATATAAACAAATAACAACAATAATTATAACAACAGCATCAAAAACAAAAACCAATGAAATATTCAGTAAAACAATGTTAAAACAAAAGGGAGGGGGCATTTCTTATTGATAATCCACCCAATCCAGTCCTGTGTATTTTTTCCCCTGGTTTTGTAGAAGAGAATTATGGCACTCCTATACCTGGTCTCCTTGGAAGCAAAAACTGAGCCCCTGGTTGAGCAGTGACTGAAAAGCCTCTAGCCCAGTGATTCCCAAACTTTGATCCTCCAGATGTTTTGGACTTAAGCTCCCAGAACTCCTGGCAGTTAGCCAAGCTGACTAGGCCTTTTGGGAACTGAAGTCCAAAACACCTGGAGGACCAGAGTTTAGGGAACCACTGCTCTTGTCCATGGCAGATATGTAGCAAAGACCAGTGCTGGTGTAAGCTTCTTGGTCGCTGCTTCTTTTGAACCCAATTACCCTAGAAGCAGCAAACAAGCAGTTGGCTTTCCTTTTTGTTGCAAGGCCAGGGAGGAGCAGGCCTGTGTCACTGTTGTATTTGCACATGCGAGGCTAAGGCAGAGGAGAGGGTGGTGGCAAATTGAGTGTGACTGAGGTAGACACAGATGGCCAACTGGGTGCTGCACAAAGCAGTGCAGTGGGGTGATGAGGGGGAAGCCTTCCCATTCTAACTCTCATCCTGGGATAGGCATGGGGGGGATGCAAGAGTTGTCATCCATGAGGAAAGGGGATGGTAGCCCCAAAAAGTTTGGGGACCACTGCTATAGATTAAGATGACTTCCTTTTAGGTTCACTGTGTATTCAGGTGTGTGTATCAGCAGTTCCTTCCTTGCATCATGTGGTTTCTAATTCTAACATTCATTTCTGAATTTAAGTGAGCATATCTTTTATACTTTATTTAATCTATTGCTATTACTTCGAAGATTCCGGTGTCATATTTCAGAACAAACCACAAAAACCAGCTAATATAATACCATAAATTACCACACTTAAAAAAACCATTAAAATCTCACAAACCCAAGTAAGAGTACTATAAAAGAAACAGAAAAATAAAACAGTAAAATATAAGCCTAACCATGAATGGAAATTACTGACTCTCCAGAGGTTGTTCAACTGCAACCATCAATGAAGAGAGATGCTGGGAGTTGCAATTCAACATCATATAGGTATCTTCACAATTCCTATCCCTGGGCTGAAATTTTCATAGAATATATTAATGTTACCAACTAAATACTAAATCCCACCCAGACCAAAATGGACTGAGACAGCAACAGGAACAAAACATGTGTTGAAGATATCTGTAACAGGATAGAAAATGGGGTCAAACATACCCTTGTGCAAAGGGGAGGTCCATCTGAGAGTCTTACAAAAAGTCTCACATAGCCGAACTGAACTTTCAGGTGTATCCACAAACAGGGCCTCTAACACTTAGGGCACTGGCAGCTCCATACAGGTGCAAGCAATCCTGCAGATAATCACTAGCATTCTGGACTGGACTTACAAAAAGAGGTAGCCAGTGCAGTTGATATAGTATTGCAGTGACATCCTTCAATGTTGTGTCCCCATAAGCCTTGGGATTTTGTACTACCTGACATTTCTAATCTATTCCCTGGAAGTCCAGTCAGGATTTGACTAGGAGACTGATCTATCCACTAGTCCCAGAGGGACACAAATGGTACCAAAAGATCCAGGAATACTAATATGTCAACATGCTCCCTTCAGTTGTTTAGAGCCACACACCAGGATGAGTAAAGTTGTCTACGTCACATGTAGACAATCCAAAAGCATGATTGGTACTGATCCAAATAATTATTGTTCTAATGCCCACACTGGAGTCCTGCTAACCCTAAACATTTTAAAAAATAACCTAACAAATTGCCCACTACATTTCACTTTGCTGATCAAAGCTGACCCTATCATTAGGCGGAGTGAGGAGGTTGCCTTTGTTGGAAAACATTAGCTGCCAGCTGTGGCAGCAGGCAACCATTCATTTTGGGCTCATGGCCATTCCTCTCTTTTGAACTACAAAGCTGCATATCACCAAAGCTTTCTGCATGCCTGCTATTCTTGCCTGTTTCCTACAGATACAGGGCAGTAAACTAAAATAGGTAGGGCCAGTTCTGAAAGATGGTTCAAGTATGCAAACAGTTGTATCAGGGACGTAGCCAGGATTTTAGGAAGGGGGGGGGAGTCCAGACTAAGTGCCACCATTATATTGGGGCTTGGGTGCAGCAGCGCAGCAGCATGCACCGTTCATTTTTCTAACGGAAGGGGGGGTCCAGACCCCAAGAACTCCCCCCCTTGGCTACGTCCCTGGTTGTATACAGAATGGGGTGGGGAGAAAAAGAGAGGGGAGTGCTATAAGTAGCAAAGAAGATTTAAAGAACATCAGGGTGGAAATAGAAAATCACCAAGGGTGGAAACGGTTTTGCCATATAGATGCTATTTTACATCTTTTCATCCTACCTTGAGAGGAGGCAGTGCTGCCAAAATGAAGCTCTAACCACTTAATTACAGTTTCACATTATCTATTTTAACATGTATATTGGAGGCAGTATGTGTATTGCAATTGCTCCTTTCATTGTTTTATTGTAACCTGTTATCATTATGTATTATCAGTGTACTGAAGCTTTTAGATATCTGTACTCACAATTGCCCATGTTTATATTATGTTTTGTAGATGTTATTGTGCATGATATTCTGTATTACATATTTCGTTATTCATAGTAGATACACTGAAGTTGGTTTTCATATTGTGATTATTTAGAGGTTATTCTGCATTACTTCAGCATGTTATTCATAGTAGATAAATAGAAGTTGGTTTGTATATTGTAATTGTTCTTTGTAATATATTTTTCCATACCATTATATAGCATTACCTTGATATTACATGTTTTATGTTCATTTCATGACCACTGGAACTATTTGGACCTAGTTCCACCCACTTGTTTTCAGGAGGTGAATGCTGTTGTGTTCTTTTTAAGATATACATTTTTATCACTATTTTTACCTCTAAGGAAGCTATGAGTAATTTTAGCAATTTTCTTGCTAACCATGCAGATTGTGAAGACTTTACACAATTTTTGACTTAATGTGTGGAAAATTTGTACATGGTCATTTTGCACAGAAAACAGCGTCAAGTGTTTTCTATACAAAACAAACACATGCAAATTCTGCATAGAACAAGCTCTCATTTAGAACATAAGGAAATAGCTTTGTCTGCATAAAAATGTTAAAATGTTGTTTTCTGTGCAACAAAAATATATGTACACATGTTGTGCAAAATAGGTTCCAAAGTGCAACATCAGTACAGGACTGGGTTTCTTGACACTTATCAAGACACAAGATTTTCAAACCAATTTTAAAATATTTTAAAATGCTCTTTCCATTTTAGTGCCTAGGTCTACAAATGCACAATTTTACACAATTTTACCTACTGTACACTTTTCCCCTTACACAATGCATTTTTGGAACATTTTCATTAATATTTTTGTGATTACCATTTTCTAGTATGTTTTTTTAAAAAAGAGAGGAGAATTCCATTGCAGAATTCAGAGCAATGCAAATCTTAAGTGATTACTGAGTTTGTCTTGTGTATTTGTGTGTGTGTGTGTGTGTGTGTGTGTGTAAGAGACAGAGAGAATGAGAAATTACATACACTGGCATGAATTACATACATTGGCATGAAAATGTGAATGAATAAAATCCTCTCCCATTCCTGCTCACACTTTTTAAATCTACTTAATGTGGCCACATGTCTCAAGACTCAGGGTGTAAGATAGAAGAAAGTGAGCTGTGACCAGAACAGTTGACGTTTGTGATTCATACTCCAAAACAACCACTGCCAAATTTCTAAAATAAAAGTAAAGATCCAGTGCAAAGAAGCTGAATAATAAGCTTATATTGGATCATTTTTGGTACCTCGGAGCCATCACATGTTTCTGAGATCTTCACTATTATCAAGCAAATGATGAAGTAACAGTGAGGCCATGCCACTCCAAATCAGCCAGATTTACTCAAAACATATTACAATCAGTCTGAGTAAAAATTTCTCATTGAATGTACTGTATTAAATTAGTTGTGGATCAGGTCCAGGCTATTTGGCAGACCATATATCCCTGTATGAGTTGGTCCGGGCTCTGAAATCCTCAGGAGAGGCATTTCTCTCCATCCCACCCCCATCACAAGCATGGCTGGTGGGGACATAAGAGAAGGCCTTTTCTGTGGCTACCTCTAGACTATGGAGCACCCTTTCCATCAAGGCCAAAATGCCCCCCTCCTTGCCGGCCTTCTGTCTGCAGGCTAAGCCTTGTTCAGACAGGCTTTTAAAGAAGAAAGTTTTTAAAGACTGGACTGGATGTTACATCCTTTTAAAGTATAAACACTTTTATCGTTTTAACTATATTTTATTTTTCTATGCAATCTGTTTTAATATTGTAATAATTTAATTTTGTTTTAATGTAACATTTTTCTATGTTTTTAATTGTACTGTTTTAATTTTGTAAGCCACTCTGAGTCCCAGTTTTGGGTTAGGGTAGGATAATAATAATAATGATGATAAATATAAAGTTAGTTCTTAAGAACAGCAGTACGTACCTACCACAGATAAGGCCATTTCTTTCTATGAAATTTGTGCCCAGGAAATACAACTCTATTCTGTCTAGAATCAAAACTCTAGACATTACTCCTGGTGGCAAGTAACTTGTATTGCTTGTGATGTGTATACTTTTTTCCCTTTACAGCTGAGAGGGAAGCTTCCACTGGAATATCTATATGCATTCTTATGGAGCATTTCTCTCTCTGGAAGCATATTAAAAAGCTCAGTACAAATTTGTTTTCCTCTAACAGATGTTGATCACTCTTTCATAAACAATGATATGTATTCATGTATACAATGAAGTGGGCTCTGCTCTGTGAAAGCAAATGGTAAGATAAATCTGTTAAGTCTCTAAGTGCCATAAACACATATAGGTTTGGAATTTTACTTTTTGTTTTTGTTTTTTTATGTAGACCAACTCCTTGGAGAGTTGAAAGCCAACATATGTGTGCTGGATCTATATAAATGTTGAGAATTTAAAGCTTAATCCAGATTAGATAGAGGTGCTCATGATCAATTGTCAGGCAGATAAAGGAATAGGATTGAATCTGTATTGGATGGAGACGGACTCCTGAAAATGCAGCTTCACAGTTGGGAACTGTTTCTGGATTCGGCCTTGAATGCTTAGGTTTCAGTGGTGGCTAGGAGTATATTTGCATAATTAAAACTTGTACAGTGACTGTGCCTTTTCCTTGGGATGTCTGATTTGGCCATGGTGACATATGCTTTAGATACATTCCATCTGGATTATTGTAATACATGGGGCTGCCTTTGAAGAATGTTCAGAAACTTCAGCTGGTTCAAAGAGCTGCAAGCAGATTGTTACATGGGCTGATTACAGGCACCATATTATTCTCTCATTACAACAGCGCCACTGGCTGCTAATCTGTTTCTGGTTGTCACCTACAAAGCCTTGGTCCTGAAGATCTGAATGACTGTAACTTCCCATTTGAAACTGTAAGATCTTGAGGGGAGGTAATTCTCCCAATCCCATCACCTTCACAGACATACTGTATTAGGGAGAGGGTCTTCTCTGTGGCTGCTTTTTGACTCCAGGACCTCCTTCCTAGGAAGGTTAGGCTAGCTCTTCCTAGCTATCCCTTCATCCTCATGTAAAGACTTTTCTATTCCATCAGGCATTTGGGAACTAATTTATATAACTTAGGCCTGTTACTGGCTGCCCAAATAAAGCTGCTTTGGGTCTCTTTGGAGGTATGCTATTTAAATGATTCATGCATCCTAAGAATCCGGAAGCTGCACCAAAGCTGCCCTTCAGTGCTTAGGAATGGAGTGTGGCTTTGGCACGACCTCCGGACTCTTAGGACCCATGCATCATTTAAACAGCATACCTCCAAAGAGACCCGAAGCAGCTTTATTTTGGCAGTCTGTAACAGGCCTGACTTTCTGTTTTAGTGTTGCACTGTTTTTTGTCTATACTTATAAACTGATGTTTTATATGCTTTTAATTATGAAGATATTAAATATTATTTTAAGCTTAACTATTTACATGTTTTTAGCTATAGATAGTTTTACTTGTCCTTCATTTTATTCTGTAAGCCATCTTGAGCCCCTCGCTTGGGGACTACCAAGATAGTCATATCTTTTCAGGCTATTCCATTCCACAATGATACCTCAAAAGATGCTCCACATTTTGTGACCTCTCAGCATTCTCAGTCTTTATTGGGTTTTATTGGGGAGGGGTTACTCCTGAAGGAGGCTTCCTCTCCTTAAATATATATATATTTGTGTTTACCAATATGCATTTCCTCTTTTAACATGTGCACACCCACTGAATGATATGGGGAAGCTGATAAATGGCTATTGGCTACATTGCAGTTTGTGTATATATTCACATGTAGCTAAAAGAAAAAGTAAAAGACACAGAAAGAGGGACACACTCGCCATCATTTTTGGCAAGGTAGATAGAAGGATTGTCTTTGAAAGGCTGCCAACCACAAGAGAGCATAAAATCTGCATTTCCTTTCATCTGTCTGGATTAGTGGATTATCCTGCAGACAGCCTGAGTTACTGAATTATTTTATATCCTTCATCACTGAGTTCTTAAAATTGATATAACAACAGGTGCATTCCTAAGATTTGGCACATGTGGACAGGGGAGGGCTGTAATCACACAGTTGATTAGCAGTGCTGCATGTCACCATAATTATTCATCTCATAATCTTCCTGAAGCCCGTTTCAGTGGCCAACAATATCAAATTAAGAAAGTAAATTTATCTTTGATTTTGTCTCTTTTTCTGAAGAAAACACATCAAGTGATGGTCTTTGAGTCTTGTCGTTTTGCTCAAAGTAAGCATATCATTACAAAAAATAATGTAAGTACACTGCAGAAACACTCTTAAATAGCAGGAGGCATTGCCAGTAGTTTCAACTTTGCACAGTTCAATTTTTATTTTGTTACTGATTTACGGTAGATGGATTTGGCTACAGGCCTCCCATTGCCACCCTCACTTGTGCAAATACAAAGGAATGCCTTTCATCATCTTTTTGTCTTTAAGTTTTCTTCTAGGCAGGTCATACCTTGCTATTTTGATTCATGCTGCTGGGCTTCATGACTAGAACTTATGAGTTACTTAAGGGAACACCTCTCCTTACACAATCTGTCCTGCACTCTCAGAATATCAGGGAAGAAATTATTAGAATATATGAAAACTAGACTAGTTACAACTTCCCATAAAGCATTCACAGCCACGGCCCCTAAATTATGGAACAACTTGCCAGAAGAGATCCGCCTTATTACCACCTTAGAAGCCTTTAAGAAGGCACTTTAGATGGATCTCTTCCAGTGGACCTATCCTTCTGATCTTCTATAGCAGATTCTAAAGCATACTCCCACTTCTGACTTTGATAGTATGGAAAACAGATGCTGATTTGATCATTTTAATGATTAGTAGCAGTACTGTATTGCCGCCTGTTTTATTGACTGTATTTTAGATAATTGTATTCTGTATCTTGTACTGTTGATTTTATTTTTATTGTAATCCCACCTTGATCCGCAGGGAGAGGTGGGAAATATAAATAAATTTTATTATTATTATTATTATTATTATTATTATTATTATTATTATTATTATTTGGTGCTGTACTTGAAGACAACTGTAGCAGATTATATAAGTGTTGCATACCTTCTTGGTGGCTATTGGTGGGTGCAGAATTCTATTCTGTTCTGTGATAGTTACATTGATTATCAATTTGCTGTCAGATCCAGTTAAAGGCCTTTTTAAAATAAAAAGCCTTGAACTCATGACTTCATGGGCCATGTTTTCCCATATGACCCTACTTATCTAATAGATCCAGTTATCAGATTTTATGTGCTAGAGCTAATTTTTTGTAAGTTTTATTTGTGAGAAAATGAGGAAAGCAAATTTATGTAACATGAACAGCACAAAGAATCAAGGGTATGAGATGCAAGATATGTCAAACAAATAATCCATCTCATTTACGGAAAGGTATGATTATTCTAAATGTTTGCTGGGAATTCATCTTATTGGGAAGAAAAGCTGAAACACAAAGTTTCCTTCCAGAGGTCTGTCTGGCTAGCTGGAGGCTGTAATAATTGATAGTGGTTGTTGATGTATTCAGTAAACTTTGACCAGTCTTCATGGAAACAATCCTGTTTCTTGCATCCATTGCAAGCTTGTATCATGCATGATAACTTAATTCATAATAACAGAATTCAAATCCAGGAAGGAATAAAAAGATGTTGGATGCAATATGCAGCAGAGTTATATAAAAGAGATGACAAAATGAAGGACACATGGAACAAAGAACTATATGAAGATGAATCTCAAATTCTAAAAAAATGAGGTGGAAGCTACAATAACAGAAATGGCAAAAAACCAGTGCTAATCAACATATGTCAACAGATATGGAATACAAAATGATGGCCAACAGATTGGAAATGATCAATATACATCCACATCCACAAAAAAGAAGACACCAAAGACTGTAGTAGCTAAAGGGCCCAAAATACTAATCTCTTACACAAGCTCAAAATTCTGCAGATTGGGGCCAAGGCAGCCTCACTGGCAGCCCTGCAGCCCTGCTTCTACATGGTGCAGAAAAGTAGTCTCCTTGGGGCTTCATGCCCCCAGACACCTGGACAGTCAGAGCCATAGGAGTAATGGGCCACCCAGCCCCTTTCTCCTTGGCATTGTTCCTCCGGCCATTTGGCTGCTGGGGGGACAATGAGCGCAGCTAAAAAGAGCTCCATTTTGGAGCTCCTTTTCGTGCCATCTGATAGGATGCCATAGGCGCCTCCAGTGGTGTAGTGACATGTACTCCCACGTTTGGTCAGGGCACACAAGTGACGTCATGGATGCGCACCCCATGGGGAGAGAAATCCCAGAAGTGGGATTCAGGAAAGGAAGAGGATCTAGGGACCACATTATAAATATATGATGCCTAATGGAGTGCACCAGTGAATTGCAAAAGAAAATCTGCATGTACTTTATAGAATGTAGCAAAGCCTTTGACTGCATAGATTATGAAAGGCTACGGAGTACTCCTCAAGACATGGGAGTGCCAATACATCTGATAGTCCTGATGAGGAATCCGTACTCAGGACTAGAGGCTACTGTCAGAACAGAACACACAGGAACATAATGGTTCCCAATTGGCAAAGGGGCCAGACAAGCTGCATTTTATCACCCTACCTGTTCACCTAATATGCAGAACATACAGTATTATAAGAAAAGAATGCTTGGACACAAAAGAAGGAGGTATTCATCCCTAAACCATTAGTAAGAAGGTGTATTTATACCACACAAGATAGTTTCATGTGACTTAATGTATTTATTTTATAATATAGTTTGAAACCTTCTGTCATCCTCACAGATTTCAAAGTGGTGTAAAAAAACAATAAAATCATACCTAAAATATAATCACATTTTTTTAAAAAAAGCAGAATTTCCAATACAATGAAAGATTCAATTAATTAAAATGCCATGTTAAACAAGAAGAATTTGAGCAGAAGCAATTGTTGTGTTAGAAACAGTTGCACTTCTGTATAGATGGTGTTCCATAGTTGAAATGTCACAGCTCAGGATGCTTTCTCCCTTGTTGACATTGACAGAAGTGTACAGTACTTGGAAAAGATTACCTTAAGTCATAGCCAGGCTGGTTTAAGGAGGTACATTTCTCCAGATATTTGTGTCCCAATATATTGAGGGTCACACAAGGAGCAGTCTGAAGAAATTATTTAATATGTATTGTTCAGCATTCGACACCTGGCAAACCCCATGAAGATAATGCAGATAAATGAGGCTAACACATGTTGGATTTCTCCTCAACATCAGTGTCTGCAAAAATTACCTGAGCAATTTTATGTATGCAATCTTGAGCTCGAAAAGTACTCTTGTGTGAGTGTTTCTAAGGTAGCCAACTATCACTGGGCCCCAGATTAATGGAATGTGACAGAAAAATCACATTAATCACATCTGACTTACAATCAAAGCTATACCCTTTAATGCAGTTCCTTTTTTACAAAAAAAGTTACTCAAACAAATGTTACATTAACTCAGTAATTTATTTAATAACATTCAGATGTGACTTTTTTATTCATTTCTTTCTTGAGATATCCCTGACACATAATGTTACATGAGGAGGGTGTTCCCACTAGGGGAAACCCCGCGTTCTGAATCGAATCCTTTAGGTAGCGTTCCCATTAGGATCCAGTTTAAATCTAGAACGGTTCTAGAGCACCCCGGAATCGTTCCCACTAGAAATCGAATCCTGAAACGGGATAAAAATTAAATCCGTGTTTTCCTCATTTAACGCGTGTTAAAAAAACACTAGGGTCCGACCTACGTTTTTCCCATGATTCGAGTTAGGAACCGGAGTATTTAGATGAGAACGATATCATTTGAATCGGGCTAGAAGGATGGGAGGAGCTGACTGCGATGGGGGCTGTCATTGGGGGAGTTGCCCTTTCTGTCCCCTTCCGTCGTGGCTGTCGCCATTTTTTCTTCCCTCACCCCTTTGTCCGCTGTGGTCTTTCAATAAGAGATAAGGATTATTTTTATTTTTTATTTTAATGGTTTACAGGCGCTTAATCTCTTCAGCGCTTTAAGCGCCTGAAGTCCCGGCTGCTCAAGCGCCTGCATCTGCAAAGGACTACAAGGCTTTTCCCGGTGGATTGCAACCTCCCCTCTGTGTGGGGAGAGCCCATTTCTAACGGAGGAGAGGCAGGAAGGGAAGGCTCCTCTCAAAGAGGCATTCCCTGCCCGCTTGGGCTCTGATCTCGCCCAGGCAGGGAAGGGAAGGCTCCTCGCGAGGAGGCATCTGATCTCGCCCAGACAGGGAAGGGCTCTGATCAATGGGGGGGGGGG
>NC_056522.1:140815393-140850205 GCF_019175285.1 Sceloporus undulatus
ATCTGCCTTCTCCTCCAACCCTGGAAAGAGAATCTTTGGGAAGAGTGTTCCCTCCCTGCTTTGCCAGAAGCCTCCCCCATTCATCTGTGGGCTCTGTGAAGGGTTTCTCCCTGGCTGTCTTGGGAGACATGAAGAAAACCTATCCCATAGTTCCTCTGGAAAGAGCTTGGGTTTCCTACTAATAAATTCGCTTTGCCAGAAGCTTCCCCCATTCATCTGTGGGCTCTGTCAAGGGATTCTCCCTGGCTGTCTTGGGAGACATGAAGAAAACCTATCCCATAGTTCCTCTGGAAAGAGCTTGGGTTTCCTACTAAATTCGGAGGGAAAATGTATATAAGGCTGACAACGCTTATGACGTTTGATCGTTTAAGCGCCTTGATTGGTTCATTTAAAAAAAAAACCCGCCAAAAATACATCATTTCACAAACGGTCAATGAAATGGAAACGATGTCGATAGATAAATCGCTTCCAAATAATCCGGGTTAACGTTACGTCATTCTGACGTACTATTGATTGACAACTCCAAATAAGGTATGGAGGAGAAGAGTCGCTTTATTTTAACACCGATTTCATGCCAAGTGAGAACGCTTAATGAACGCTTGCAAATAAAAAATTCGATTTAAATAAGCAGATGGGAACGATGAATAAAGCGATTCTGAAAGCGGGATAACAACAGTGTTATTTTAATTCGATTTTATTAAAAACGTTTTATTTTAATTCGTATCAAATCCTAAGTGGGAACACCCCCGAAAGAAACAAAAAAACTCATTTTGCATTCCATCCCACAAGTCTTTCCCAAAGCCACCAGTGAGTTTACCCATATATGGCACAGGATACTCTGTCCACTACCACTCCTTTCTAATGGTGGATATTTTACTAGTAGCAATTTTAAAAATATATAATATATCAAGTCACCAAGAATGCCTCCATGTATATCTTTTCTCCCTCGATCAACTGAATGCTACTGGAAGCCAGCCGCTCGCTCGCTCACTCGCTCGCGTGCGTGCGTGCGTCCGTCCGTCCGTCCATACATCTGTCTCCAACACAGAATTAAAAAGAAACACCTGGTAAACAGGGATTGTGTTTATAACATAATCTGAACAATCCAAGGTGAGTGAGTATTTAAGGGGGGGAAAGAACAGCCAAAGTCAAACACATGTGGAAGAAAATATGATTGATTGATATAAGTTATGCCTTGTAAATGAATGATTTACAAGGAACAAAAAAAGTGCTAACATATGTGCTTCATGTTTCTTTCTTTTCTCCAGATCTATCCATATTGCCAGCCGAATTTTAGAGTGACAAGTTTCGATGCAATATTCATTTTGACATTCAAAAAATCCACAGGAGCTACAGATTGCTGAATCATCCATTTCAGAAACAGGGATTTCTGGCAGAAATTACATCAGTACCAGATATATTGATCTCCTGCTGCAAGTTCAAGTTTATCTAGCAGTCAAAGGAAAAGAAGGATGATTGACATACATGTTTTCTTTCTTTTGAAACATATATTTAAGGTAATAATACACTTTGATGTGCTGGCATGCGTTTGATTCATTTTTACACTTTAAAAAATAGTTGAACAAAATACTCTTAAATTTTACCCGCTCTCTATGGGATTTAATAGGGTGGTGGTGGAATATTGTGATGACATATTCATAGAGTTCAAAAGGCCCTCAGAAGTCATCAGTCTCTGTTTATAAAGAACATTATAAAACTTCAAGGTATAGGCCAGAGATGTGTGTTTAAAAGAATACAATTTCTCCAGTCTTCCATGAGAAAGATGTCTCCAAAAAATGATTTGTGGCTAAACAGTGATGCTTCCACTCACTAATAACCTGCAGATTTTCCTGTGACAGAGGACCATTGCCTATTTTGCTCATGGTCTGAGCAGATTGGTTTTGCTTCACCTTCAGTTGTTAGAATGGGGTGCCCACACCATCATCCTGTTCATGAGATATTTTCAAAGTTCTCGTTGTCTGTCAAGCAAGAGGAATCCATGGATGATCCCCTTCAGAGCTTAGCAGGAAGTGTGGAGGATTTTAAGCTCTTGGTTATCTAGCACAGTGTTGGAATCCTAGGCAAAGCTAAAACTCTCTGGTCTGCCTTTCCTCCTGCCCTATTTCCTCTGGCTCCAACAATTTCCCCTTTCTATGGCTTTCCAGAAGAAAAGTAAAATGTAACTGATCAGCTTCAGAGTTGGGAAAGTCACCTTTTTGGACTATATATCCCAGATGGCATGACTGCTGGGAGGTACTGTGTAAATTTTGTTCCATGCTCTGATCAGACTACCACAAATGTACATAAATACTGGCTTGCTGAGTCAACCTAGACCAGTGGTCCTCAACCTGTGAGTCGCGACCCCTTTGGGAGTTGAACAGCCCTTTCACAGGGGTTACCTAAGACCATCGGAAAACACATATTTCCAATGGTCTTAGGAACCGAGACACTGCAATTTTATGGTTGGGGGTCACCACAACATGAGGAATTGTATTAAAGGGTTGCACATTAGGAAGGTTCAGAATCACTGACCTAGAACAATTCTTTTTCCATCTACAACTAGAATATTTCTATTGGCTCATACATGTTGCAGCTGGAAGATGATACTCCTCCATCCATTCATTATTTGACGCTCTTTTTCAGAATTTGGGGAAAAAATTAGGCAACAACTTCAGAATCTCCCATTCAATGGCCATGCACTGATATTTTTAAATGTCCCTATAAAGTGGAGGATATCCCCCACATGTTACAGAAATGAAATGAGAATAAAACCTCAACTAACCATATGGCAAAGCTAGGTGATGTAATTCTCAAGCACATGCAACTTCAATAGAGGCCAAATCTTCTGTCACTTCCTTTAGACATACAGAGCTACTGCTAGTGCCATAGGAATAAAACAAGAGGACAAACAGATTTTGGGAGAGACAGGTGGTGCTTTGAATTAACACTGGCACCTGAATGTGCTGCAGTAATATTAGCCAAGAACATGGACAAATTAAGACCTGAAATCTACATTGTGAAGCACAGGTATTAATCACTTTTGAAAACATCTAATCCAGAGCTGGGTTATTTAGAAATCTACTCAATGAATTAAGTGAGGTCAACTCCTAGGTAAATGTTTAAAGGACTATAACTTTAGAATCCATCAAAATCTACAGTTGCAGCACACACATGTTTTTTTTTCCTACCCCTTCCTCTTAGAAGGTCTGAGAAAGATTCCATGTCATAAAAAGAAGCATGATTCAGGACGTTTCAATTTTCCAGGTTTGTGAGAGCTTTTTAATGACAACATGACATTGCACCATTCTAAATCAAATCTCAGAGGATATAACCTATACAGTGGTACCCCGGGTTACGAAATTAATTCGTTCCGCGGTTAATTTCGTAACCCGAAATACCTTCGTAAGCCGAATTCCCATAGGCGCTAATGGAAAAATAGCTCTCTGCTGCCCTCCGGTGGCGGAAAATAGCGCCGCGGTTTTTTCGTAACCCGAAGAAACCTTCGTAAGCCGAAGCAATAAATCCCTATGGGATTTTTTCGTATCCCGAAAAATTCGTAACCCGGCGCATTCGTATCCCGGGGTACCACTGTACTGAAAACACCCAGACATGTAGAGGTTTGCCTTTGCCTTCCTGTGAAGCCAGAAACTGTGACTTACCCAAGGGCACCAAGTGGATTTCCATGGCTGACTGAGGATTTGAACCCTCATCTCCCAGTGTCCTAGTCCAACGCTCAAACTATCCCACAATACTGGCTGTTCTATAGAGAACAGCAGTGTATAATTAGAACAGGGCTCAACTAGCTTGTTTTGACTAGATTTGCTGTCTAAAAGGTGAGCTAGATTCTTAGTTTAGCAAAAGACTATCATACAGCAAAGAGATGATCTTCCCCTCTAGCTAAACACTTGATCTGATCCACCCATACCTGATTTGAGGTACTGTGAAATCTCCAGGGATGCTGCAGATGTAAAAGGAAAGGATTTTGTGTTTGGATGGGAAGGAAGAGACAGGATCTCTAAGACAGATCAGAGAAAAAGTTGGTTACACCTTTCCCCAATTGGACCCACACTGCAATTTTTTAAAGGTATAATTTCTTCAAAACATTTACAAAGGCCCGTGCAATGAGATCCTTAGTCCAGTTCTCTTAAATTAGGCCCAATAATTATGTCAGGAGCCTTATAAAATAATCACCATATTTGGGCATAACAACCCAATAGTTTTAACCAAACAGTAGGATAGCTTGGCAGAGTGAAGAGATAAAAAAATTGTTGTTGTTGTTGTTGTGGTTGTTATTTAAACATTTAATCAACATGATTCTTGTGCCTATGATATTTGCCTGCCCCAAAGTACTTATGTCCTTAATGACATAAAATAACATTTAGTTTCACTCGGTTTTAGTTTCCTCAGCCTGGTGCTTTTCAGATTTGTTAAATTACCACTCCCATGTCCCAGAATCTTAGTCCAGTTCTCAGACCAAATGTATCACACTGGCTCTAAGCACTCAATGGTGTTTGATAGGGATGACTGAATATCAAGCCATTTCTTCCTCATTTCTTCAACATAGCAATTTCAGAACTGGCCCCCAGAAGTATATTTACTGCATGAAATGAGATTGTCTTTGACATGACAGGCAAATTCAGCATCCCTCTTTCCAAAACATAAAATAACCTAGGAAAAACAGTGGCACAGCCTGTATCAAGCTGACTTTCTGATGTCAATGAGTACCAGGTACAAAGCAGAAAACACACTATTAAAATGCAAAAGACCGCTGCTTTCTCCCTAATGAAAGCCACCTATCCTTTGCCACTCTGCACATTATCCAGAATGACTTGCAAAGAATGTAACTTCAAATTGTTGGAACAATTTCTGCCTATAATTAAGTGCAAGAGAACATTTTTAAAAGCATGTGGCACTTAATTTACTCCCATTTATTCCATTTTTAAAAAGAAGGGAATGTAAGAATCTGTGGGGTGGGGATCAACTTTGACTGGCTTTCACATGTACACACGTGTTCCATAATAAGGCCACTTTGAAGTTCAATACTACATTTGTCTGCAATGCAAAACAAAACTTTCCTCCTATCAGAAAGGATGGTTTTTGAGTACCATCCCTCCTTACAGTGTATGTATGTGCGTTTTAATGTAGGGGAATATTTAGAATCTCCCTGTGATAGTTTTTTTGGGGGAAATGTATGTGCTGGAAGATAAAAGCTCAAATCCCATTGCTAGTTCTATATAGAGTAGGCTTGTTTGCTCAGGCTTGGTACACTAAAACAACCCCTCTTATATTTGATATCACTTTAATATTAAAAGGGTCTCTTGATGGAGGGTGACCTGTGGGTGACCTGGGCATGGCCTCATAGCAAGACATGTGTCCCAGACCAGTTGGCTCCAGCCAGGGGATAAAGGAAGTCATCCACCACAATAGATCACCCAAGATATCAGTATAATCCCTTTAATCTACAGTGGAAACTGATGGGATTCTGACACAGGAAGTTGGCAGTGCTTCACTGACAGGGGTTACTCTTGTCAAGGTGTGAGTTTGTCCTTTGTCTTAATAACACCTATCTCCAAAGATTTACAACTCTTCGCTTTCGGTATAAGAACATTTGCTGCAGCCATCAATCTTTTATTCAAACAATCATAGACGCATCTACTGCAATTTCCATCTAATATCCTTCAGGGAAAACCATTTTGCATAAATGTAATCCTTTCAAATCCTTGATTTCTGCCCTTAAAGCACATTTTTTCCTATAAATATGATCCCTCAGATCACAGTTCTTCTGTCTAGTTTGGAAGCAGGCACCCATGCTGCCAGTTTTCATCTAGACTCATCAATAGCCAGCCACCCCATGCGTTTCCAGGTGGCAACAGAGTCCATTTCATTACGGACCTTCTTCAGTTAGACTCAAACTTCATCATTGGTAAAGTGTTGCCATTAGAAAAGCCTCAATCTATTCACCTCTCCCACCTTTGTTTCTTAGCTCTTGTGTGTGTGCGTGAGTGTATGTGTTCTTGAATGTGTATTGTTCATTTTCCTAATAAAATGACACCATTAATTGGAATTGCCTCTGTGATTTGGCATCAATAAACATTAGGTTAAAGCTCCTCAAAACTGTATGTTGCCCCGGTCATACTATAACTATCCTTTGAGCTATTATAAAAATTCTCGTGAGACATTTTAATTTGTGGGTGCCATCAAGGACCCCCAGCATTATGGGTAACAGGCCCATTAAATCAACTCTTTGTAAGTCAACTCTTATTGAAGTGCCATGAATTCTAAATCCTGCTAGCTATTATTCAGTAGCAGTTTTTGCCTATACTGTATGTACCTTTTCCAACCCAAAGAGCTTCAGAGGCCATGTCCAGAGTCACACAACTAGTAGTTCATGTACTTATATTCAGGCTTATAAATCCTGATAAAATTTGTGAAACCCCCCTTTCCAAAATGAACATTAGATTGATATTCCATGTCAGAGTTGTGACTTTTTGTACCTATTGGTACACATTAGGTACCCACCTATTGAATAGATAGGTTATAATCTCTATATGGATAACAGGCATACTATGTTAAATGAAGGGTGATAAATATGGCAGGCGTACATTCGACCAATGATGTCTAAACAGGGATCCTTATTTCTGGTAAGGAAGGAAGGATGCTAAAAGGAATTTGGTTTTTGCAGGAGATACATATGAGAATGAATAGCACAAGCAAAAAAAATAAAAAATAAGCACACCTCTGTCTTCTGCTTGATCCCTAAGCAAGGAATAGTTTCATATGTAATCAGTACATCCAGTAATTTTCCTTTGTGACTGCGAGCTTTGTGCACACATACCCATGTCCTTATAGAGGGCAGCCCAGGGCCCTCAAGATTGCACATGGCTTAGGTCTTGTAAGTCTTCTGGGTGGCCTTACAATGTTGACTGAGGCAGGGGGGCAAAGGGACTGCTTGCCCAGAGTTCTATTCATCCTAGGGCCAGACATAGTGGTCCATCTCTGCACTAGTTTCTCCCAGTAGGTTCATCTATCTAATGCACAGAGAAATGTTTGTATTTCACATGCATTTTTAAGATTATATATCCATTATATGAGCACTATCTGATTCACAAGCAGCCTGGCTCTGCAAAAACCATTATGTATCCAAGTGAGTTATTTTTAGGCATTCCACTTGATAGATTCATGATGGACCAGGTAAACACTGCTGCTTTGCCAGCCAAAGAACAGCTGATTTATAATGTTCAAGGGCTATGTCTGACACTTTTAGTAGTATATTATTGTCACCCTTGTTCCTTGAATATTTTAGTGGAGATTACACAAAATTGAATTCTTTTTCATTTTACTCTGATGATTTCATTCTTGCTTTTCTTCTTCCCTGCTTGCTCATTTTTCCAAGGATACTGGCCAGATGCAGAAGGGAGCAGGACCTCTTAATAGTTGTGCCTTACTGCACCTTTAACAATTGTGTGGAAGAAGGAATTTCACAAGGTTTTTAGCTGAAAACCAAATCTGCTAATCTTCCTTCTTCTAAGCAAAAGTTAAAGGTGCAAAATCCCTCTTTTCTACACTTTCCACCCAGTTCCAAGTTCACTTTGATATTGTTGCACATTATGGGATTGACATTAATTGGATTGTGTTGTTGCTGGAGCACAGAAAGGGGAAACATGGAACATGGAACATGGAACATAGAATGGGGATGACAAAACTTTAAGAATGCAGTTTTGGGGGATATTTTGCAGGACCTGAAAGTGTCCTCCTTCTCTCAGTGCAGATGATGCCCAATAAAGTAGGTTTGGGGGATGGCCAGGAGATGCTACATATACAAAATTAAGTAGGTGATATAGAATTTCTGGCCAGAGCACTTGTAATCTAATCTTTATCTGGACAATTTGAGTGCCCACCTAAGTATTATACAGGGGTATTACTGTATAGAGAAATCACTGGCAGTATCCTCCCGCCCCTTAAATAAAGAGAAGATGACTTGTTAAGCATCTTGGTATCTGAAAAATCTTCCCATAATTTATTTTCTAAGGGGATTAGTGGAGCTTAATAAGGGTGGCTGTGGGGTTTTTTTCTTTAAAAGAAAAGCTTTATTCTTTCAATATGATGATCTCAGCACCTATCCCCAGAAATATCTTTACTCCATGAAATGAGATTGTCTTTGACATCACAGCAAGCTCAGCACCAGTCTTTTCTGAATATAAAATAAACTTGTAAGTAACAACTGTGACACAGCCTGTATCAAGCTGACTTTCTCGTGTCAATGAGTGCCAGGTACAAATGATAACAAAATATTAAAGTGCAAAGCACTTTTGCTTTCCTCCATCCCCCCACTTGTCTTTTTCCATTCTGCACAATATCCAGAATGATTTCACAGTGATGTAACTGCAATTTTTTCCCAGCTATCTCTGCCTATAATTATGTGTAGCGCAATGTGGGTTTTTTTTTAAGTGCAGAGAGACACTACTATGAATCATATATCTCTTGCTGAGCAGTATTATGTCAAAGGGGACTTAGAAACATAGAATCGTAGAACTGCAGAGTTGGAAGAGATCAAAAGGGCCATCTATGCCAGCCATCTGCCACTGAAAGTATCTACAGCACTGCAGGAATACACAGCAGGGATTCCTCATAGGTGGTCATCCAGCTTGTATAACCTCCCCCACAAAGCGGAGAGTCCCTCCCTTTCTGATGTCGTTTGTTCCACTTCAAACAACTCTTGCCATCAGGACATTTTTTTTTTAATGTTTAGTCAGAATCCTCTTTTTACCATTTGAAGCTACAGTATCGGTTTGAAAAAGCAGGAAACCACTTTGTTCCATCTTCCACATTACCTACCTTAAGAGGTTTGAAGAGGGTTATCAAATCAGATCTCAGTCTTCTCCAGGTTAAATCCATCCAAACTCTCCAACTGTTTCTTATAAGGCTTGGTTTCTAGACCCTTTAAATCTTGCTCCTGCTCCTCTGGATATGTTCCAGCTTGTAGATGCAATTAGACACAATTGTATGTTTTACCTCCAGATAAGGGCTAGCTAAATGCAAACAGAATGCTACTCTTAATTCCCTAAATTTAGCTGCTACCGTTCTGTTGAAGCAGCCAAGAACTTGCACTGGTGTATCACTGTGTTGACTCATGTCTACCTTGTAATCTACCAAGATTCCCAGATCCTTTTGACATATATTGCTATTAAACCATCTGTCACACATCATATATTTGTGCATCTGAACTTTTTGCTTCTTAAATCTAGAACCTTACATTTATTTCTTTTGATATATTCATTTTGTATATTTTGGTCCATTTCTCCAATCAGTTATGGTCATCTTGAATTCTGATTCTGTCTTCTGATATATTAGCCCCCCCCCCCCCCCCCCCCCATGCCCCTCTATTGGTGTCATCTACCAATCTGATAAGTATCCTCTCTATTCCTTCATCCAGGTCATTAAATATGCTGGATGACACTGGATGCAGGACAGTTTCTAGCAGTATCTCACCAGTTGCTTTTCCAGAATGATGAGGAATGATTGGTAAGCACTGTTTCGATATGGTCCACCATCCACCCACAAATCCATATAATGTTCAATGGATTTGTAGCTGGATGGTGGACCATCTAACAGTAAATCATCTAGCCCAACATTTTACCAACTTCTCTGGAGGCATATCATGAGGGCCTTGCCAAAATCAGGATATACTACATCCACAACATTCCCCTCTTCTACCAAATTTAGAAATATATCAGAAAAAAAGAGATTTTATTAGTCTTATGTAATTGGTTTTTGAGTAACACTGCTGTCTTTTAATAATCAAAGCATTTTTTCTAAGTGCTCACAAACTGACCACTCTGTCCTATAACATTTTTGATGTCAAGTTGACCAGACAGTAGTTGCCCAGGTCTTCTTTTTCCCTGCTTCATTAAAATTGAAGACAACACTTGTTCTCCAGTCACAGGCCTTCACTTGTGTTCCAGATATTCTGATAGACAGAGGCTCTGTGCTTGCATCTGCAGGTCTTTGGATGCAGTTCAGCTGGCCCTGAAGTCTTGAACTGATTTAAAATAGTTAGGTGTTTTTGTACCACTTCTTTACCTATTTTAGCCTTCAATCCTCTCACTGCATCATTTATACTATTTTCTGATTTCACAAGGTTGAGCACAGCTTTCATTCTGAGATAAACTACACACTGAGTTCTATTTTTTCTCTGTCAGCCATGGGCATTTTGCTGTTTTTTTCCATGCAACTGATCTACCACTTTCTACTTCTTTCTCTTTCTCCAAACATAGTCCCAAGTCCCCTTTTTATTACTTTAAATCTGTCTTGCTAGTGTGAATTGACTCTGAGATCTAGCCCTTATGATTATCTCCTCACAAATAGTGACTACTTGTTTATACTCTATTTTAGTGAATTGCCCCTTCTTTCATTTTGTAGACAGTCATTATTGTTATTGTTGCTGCTATTTGTTATACATTTTCAAGTTGACTCTGACTTATGGCAGCCCTCTCCTAGGGGTTTCTTGACAAGATATATGCCAAGCAGGATGTGGGCAAGATACCGTGGCCTGTCTCCAAGGCTGAGAGAGTACAATTTTTCCAAGGTCACCTAGTGGGTTTCCATTGCTGAGTGGCAAGTCAAACCCTGGTCTCCCACAGTCTTAGGGGTCATTCACACTTACTTTTTTGAATGAAGATATTTGCATCTCCACACTGATTCAAAACCAATTCAGAATTCAGTGTTCCCATGTTTACTGTGATCAAATCTCTCTGTGCCATTTGAATCCTGTTGCTGTTCATATTTGCCATCGTATCAATCTAAAATGGTGGCACCTCCACTTCCAGGAATGATGCAGTGTGATCTGAATTGATTCTGTAGTGTGGTCACACTCCCGAAGATGAGGATTGTTGCGGCTCTTTAAAAAGAACCGCTAAGGGGTCCGATGCCAAATGCACTGGTTTAAGTGGGCTTTTCAGCTGCCCCCCTCCCCACAAACTGCACCAAGTGCAGTCAGGGCAAATGTAAACTTCACAGAAATAAACTGGTTCCACACCAGTTTATTTCTGTAGTGTGAATGGGGCCCTAGTCCAACACTCAAACTACTACACCACACTGGCTGTCCACCCCTTTTAAATATTAGCTCATCTAAAATCTCCTTAGGCATTTACCCTGGTTTCTTTAATTGCCTCCCTCTTTCCTTTCTCACTGGATTTATTATATTCTAGTTATGAATGTCAGCCTACCAGGTTTCAGTAATGCCTATAAAATCATAGTTTTGTCAGCCATTGTTTAAAGTTTAAGTTCATCTTGTTTATTTCACCTGTTCTAGTCATTAGCAGAGATATGTCTAAAACATGGATCTTTCCCCTTCAACTGTGTTCTACCATTTGGTGGGTTCACATACTATCACCCCAGTTTCCTTTTAATCATTGATGGTATTGTTCTCTTGTCCTTTGAAACACTGTCTTCCCCTGAAATACTGTTGTTATTGCACTGAACATTTGGATGTGATTTTTTAAAAGAACACGGGGAAAAAATCAATTTATTCATCATCAAGAAGTATATTTGTTGTTGTTTTTAACATTATAGAAAAAAGGTGTAAAATATGTCCTCAGCTATGATTTCAGATCAGTGACATTTACTGAAATTGTAAAAGGAGAAATGCGACTAAGGTCCAGCTACTGAGAGGTCCAATTTAAATCCCTATGATTAAATTGCTTAATAAGAATCATGTTAAACACAAAAGAGTTCATGCCATAAAGCCAAGAAATAATCCATAACATTCCAAGTTAATAGGGAGAAAAGAAGGACAAATTAATCCAATTGCCTATTTTTTTTACAGCTATTCCAGAGGAAAGTACATTTCTTTACAATCAACATTCAGCACATTTACCTAATTAATGCAATTTGATACAATGAAACAAATTCATGATGCCATTAACTGAGTGAGTTGTGTTTAATGAAGTTGGTTTCTGTATGAAACATTAACTGCTACAGTAAATCATTTCCTTTGGACTGGAAAAAAATATGTATTTATCACCACACATACTTATTCTGGAAGTTTAGGTGATAAAAAGCTTATCATTATAATCATCATGTCTCGGTATATCAACATAAATTAACATTTTTGATCCATGTAATCATTACATGGAGACTGTGAAGATTCTGATAGCAGCCTGGGACCATTAAGTAGTCTCCTTGGCAGGCAAAATGATAAAGGTCTCTGTTTGATGGGCCACTGTCAAGTATGAAATGGATATAATTGTCACTACTATGTTATCATTTTCATTCACCTATGTATTTGCCTGATGATATACAATCCCTCTTCATATGTCTACATGCAGAAATAACTTCAGAATACAATCTTGATTGATAATTTCATACTAAAATATATAGAGCTTGATAAAGCATCATTTTTGGCAGAATCTAGCGATCCTGGCCAAGAGGTTCTGGCGCTTGTAATACTTCTCCTGGTTCTGGACATACCCTAACAAAGGATCATTAACAGGTTGAAAAATGCCAGGAGCCACTCCAATCCAGTCTCAACATCTTTTCATTGAAATCAGCAAGAGTTTATGTTGGACTGACCTAGAAAATAAGATTTAATACACCAGTAGTTTCCAATGGGTGTTTCCCTACCCAGCTCCACTGATCCCAAAACTTATTTTTCCCATGTCTTTACAGATGCATTGAATTTTTGGCTCTGGGGGCTGCATCCATGTTGCCTGTAGGGCTGGGCATGCATGTATCTAATCCCCCACAAACCATTCAGCACATACTCATGCATACACACTCTTCCCCCTCTCTCGTACACATATGCCTCATCCTGTACACAAAGTGTCAACAACATTGTCTCTGATGTCACATGTTCTGCCAGAAAACTCCTTAGAAACATGGCATGCAGAAAACACTTGCTCAGTTTCCCACAGATGCTGCCCTCCCACTGGAATGCATGTACACACACACATACATGTACACATAAATACATTTGATTTTGCTTCTCTGTATCCCTACTGAGGCCTCATTCCCACTACATTTTAAGCTGGTTTGCAAATTGGTTTGAAGCAGTTTAAATGACCCTGGTTCTCACTTGATGCAAATCACTGAAGTGGTTTGGAGAGGGAGGGGGCTGTGCAAGACCCATATAGCACATGTCATTTTGACACTCATTTTTTCTGCATCTTTAGCGCTAATGTGATTCAGCCTAAGTGTAAACCAAGTGCAGATTTGAAACTGCTCCCTGTGTTGTAATTGTTGACTTGTGCCATGGTTGTGTGAGGTGGGCTTGCCCCTCTTCCAAAGTTTCTCAGGGGGCCCTATCTGCCCAAATGTGGCTGCAGCAATGGCCATGGCTACTGCCGCCGCTTTCCTAACCACCATTTCTTCCTCCCAGAGGTTCCCCTCCATACTCACTGGGGAGCCCTCTGGAAACCCCCAGGTACCTCAAGTGACAGGTTCATCATTGCACATTTGCACTTTCTTCATGGGCCTTCCTTACTAATTGTTCCAAGTCTATGATGCCATTCACTAGTAGTGTGGTGTCATCTGGATATCTTAGATTGTTGATGTTCCTTCCTCCTATCTTGACTCCTCCTTCTTCTGAGTCTAAACCTATGCTTTTTTAAAAGAACATATAAGACCAATACATATTAAAACTATCAGTTCAATTAGTAAGGAATACCCACAAATAAAGTGCAAAAATAGACTTAATGATGAACATAAAGAAAACAAAAATAATGACCACAGAGGATCTACATAAGTTCAACTTAGATAATGAGGAAATCAAAACAGTCAAGGAGTTCCCATACCTTGGATCAAACACTGATCAGAATGGAGACTGCAGTCAAGAAATAAGAAGTCTAGGAACGGCAAGGGCAGCCATGAAAGAACTAGATAAGATCCTAAACTATAAAGATATACAACTGAACACGAACATTAAAATCATCCAAACCATTGTTTTCCCCATCACCATGTATGGATGTGAGAGCTGGACAATGACAAAAGCTGATAGGAAGAAAATCAGCTAATTCGAGATGGCGTACTGGAGAAAGGTACTGGATATTGTGGACAAGAAAAGACAAACTAATGGGTCCTAGAACAGATCAAGACTGAACTCTCCCAGAAAACCAAACAGATGAAACTGAGGCTGTTGTGCTTTGGCCACATCATGAGAAGACATAACTTGTTAGAAAAGAAAATAATGCTAGGGAAGGTCATATAAAGAGGGGCAGACCATATGCCCATTGGATAGACTCAATTAGGGAGGTCATGAGCCTGAATTTACAGGACCTGTGCAGAGCAGTTATGTGCAGGGAGTCTTGGAGATTTCTTATCCGCAGGGTCACCATAAGTCGTAATCCATCAAGGGCAGTTAACAACAAAACAATGGCGGGTTACAAACCGCCTGTTTGGGGCAGGCTGCACCCGTCCCTTTCCCCGGTGTATCGGGGCCTCAGCGTCCAGAGCGGCAGCCGTTGAGACCCCGATCCGCCGCTTTTTGGGCTGCGGGGAAGCGGCAAAAGGCCCCTTCCCCGCAGCCTGAAAAGGGGTGTTCCTGGGGCTTCAAGCCCCAAGGACACCCCACGGCAGCGGGGAGGAGGACAAAGGGGCCGCTTGGCCCCTTTCTGCTTTGGTCCGCTGGGCGCAGCTGTGTGAAGGCTGCGCCCAGTGGACCAAACCAGGAAGGAGCTCCGAAACGGAGCTCCTTCCTGCTCCGCGCAAAGGGCACACTAAATACCCTGGCACGAAGCAAGGATGTCACGTCCGTGCTGCCCCGTATACAGGCACCGCGGCCGTGACGTCCTCATGGCAGTGGCCGTGTGGAACGGCTGCTGCCATTTTGTGCGCGCAGAGCACGCACTAGGGTTAGGAGGTGCAGAAGCAGCGCCCCTTTCTAACCCTAGTACACGCTCCGTGCATACTTTCTAGCCCATCTGTAACAAGCCAATGTGTTTTTAACAGGCTTATGTATTGTATTTCATTCTGTTGTTCTTCCTCACCTAAGTCCATAAGGAGAGATGGGTAAGAAATAACAACAACAACAACAACAACAACAACAACAACCAGTTATTTATTACCAGTACTAAAACAGTAGTGTTTTCCACAGCCACCCAGCCAAATTGGGTGTCTTGTTAGGAAAAGTGGAGGGGAGGCACTGGGGAAGAGGCACCTGGAGAAGCCACGGTGGGACTCAGAGGATATGAAATTAGCACCTTGACTTTAAACAATATTCTTCTGCCCCAGTCAACAGCAACATTTTGGAATAAGAAGTCAGAAGGTGGGAAATCTCTCTCTCTCTATCGCGCTCTCCTTCCCTAGGAAACCAATCACATACTGAAAGAAAAAACCCATTGATCTTCTTAGGTTCCGTTGCAATGAACACCTTCCACTTCCCACCAATTCTTTGCTGGCTTACTCTTAATATAAGGAGGGACAACTTTTTGAAGATAAGGCCATTGGGTGCCTGGATTTGAGAAATTATCATTCCTTTCTTGCTTGCAAAATTATCTGAGCCACAGAGGAATTCAGCAGAGTTGCATTTATCATATCACTGAAAGTCAAGTTGCATCATTGCCAAAATTCATATCAGGACCAGAACATCACAACTTTTATTGACATTCCAAAATGAAACCTTACAGTATAAAGCTTAATTCTGAAGTGACAAAACTAAGGCCAGGCTGAAAATTCCAAATAAATAAATAAGTAAAAATCCTCAGATATTTGTTGGGTGGTGGATGCAAAATGAATGGTCACTGTCTGAAAGATGATGGGGTGGGAAGAAGATTTTCCAAGATCTCAGTGACCCATAAGATTATATTATGAAATGGAAAGACTGACATGACTCACAGTGGCTGAAAAACTGTTGCTGTGCTATGCTGGCACACGATTCTGGTGTTGGTGGCAGTGACAGTGGCAGAAGGAAAAGGGTTGTGGGTAGAGAAGCTATGAAAAAGGAAGAGTACTGTGAAAGGCAGAGGAAAAATGGGCTGCTTGGAGCTGACAGAGTCTGCCTGTGTTCCCTTGCCCTCTGGTCAATCTGATGCAACTACAAGCATCATGCAGCAATGGGATTCCCATCAATGGGTCCACAATTTCAGCTGCATAGCCTGGAATGACCTGGGAGCAAAGCCTTGTCACATCATATTACTCCGCTCCAATGGGACTGTTTCAAGACAAGTGAATGTCATGTGCTAGCCAAGGGTTCCATTAGGACTAACCTGAATTTCCAGCTGTGCATACATGAACCCTGTGAAGTGCACTTGATATGATGTAGCCTAGGTCTTCCTCTGCAGTGTCCTACTAGTCACAGTTCCTGGAGTACCTTGGGAATGGTTAGACATCACATCACTATCAAAGTATTTCAGGAACAACAGCCAGTTGGATGCAAAGAAAAATAATTGAAAGCACAAGGCCAGCTTGTAAGATTAAATAGCAGCAATAACCCCTCCAAAACATTTCAGTCAGGCTGTTGCCACATTTCAGAATTGATGCTGTCTGACATGACTTTAACTGCCATGGCTCCATGCTATGGAATTCTGGGATTTATAGTTTATTGTGGCACCAGAGCTCTCTGAAATGTATAAATATTTCACAAAACTAGAAATCCCAGAATTCAGCAGCACTGAGCCATGAGAGAAAGCAGTGCTAAACTGATTCTGTAGTGCAGATGCAGCTTGAGATTCCCTTCTTCCCATAAAATTAGTAGAAAAATAGAGTCCAATTTTTTCAGTGTGAAAATATACTGGGAAATGCGAGTGGTGGTATTTCAACACAGCCTTGAATCATATAAGCGTCTGTTGTCCATGAAGATGTGCCAGTGATGATGCGCCTTTGGTTACACCCAAATCTGGGCCCAGTCATCTAATAATATACCGTGATTTGTGATACCAATTACTATCTTGAACAGAATGGTTTAGACATGCATTTATAGTCTCTACATATGGTGAATACACACACACACACACACACACACACGCTATTGCAGACACTTATTATCATTATTCATAGGTAATTGTGTAAACTCAAATAACACCAATCTCCAAATATTATTAAACAACTTCCTTTTAAGTTTTAATCTTGCTTTGGTTTAGGTTTGATAAGGACATGATAATAACTTGAATGAGATTTAGCTTTGATAAGCACAGGATAATAACTTCAATGAGATTTAGTTTTGATAAGCACAGGATAATAACTTCAACAATAAGAAGGAGGCAATCAAAGTTAACACTGAAACTTGTATATTTGGTTTGAGCACAGCAGAAACAGTAACAGAAACAACAGAATCAGTCAGATTAAACAAATGTTTTCTATTTATATCAGGAGATGGGGGAGGCTGTAAGCAACAATTCAAGCTTCTTGAGTGGATCCAGTATATATTGACCTTATGTGTAAATGGTAAAACCATATTGTTCTCTAAAATGAAAGCTTGTAGAGGTCATCAAGAGAAAGAACAACATAGGCCAAAAACTGCTGCTGGACCAGGGCCTCAGCAACCACAATCTGGTCTTTCCCTGGCACAAAAAGTAGTGGCAGAAAGCCACTCCGTTTGGGCTGGAGAAAGGGTGCTCCTTTCGCCTCCACTGTGGCTCTTCTCTGCTCTTGCGGCAAGTGGCATCTAATTGCTGCACCACAGGAGTGTTCCTATGCTGCCCATCCACCCCCAAGGCAGCTCTTATTGCTGGTCTGTTTTCCCCCGTAATCTGTCAACTCCAAGGTTTTTTAAACACTGGCTAATTCTACCTACATAAGACTTAAAAGTCTTAAAAGTTGTTTTTGAGGATTTTGTTGCCCTTCCTGACAAAATCCCTTTCAGGATCCCAATGCAATTTATTTGATGAACAAAATTATATTAATACAGCCAGAATAACTATGGAGTGTTCCAGTAGATATTGATGGTGCCTCACATAGCTAACCTTTTACATGGAGGAATTTGAAAAGTCAATAATCTGCACTAATAGTGAATATCATGGGAAGCTCATATTGTGGGCTGGATACCTAGATGACATATTGTATATCTGGAGAGGTGATGAGGGTGATTTAATACAGTTTCAAAAGATAATTAATGTTATCAATACAAATATTAAATTTGATTTTGAATACAAGAATACAGAGGTCTGTTTTTGGATCTGAGAATAAAAAAAGAGGGGACTATCTTAACACCTCACTACATAAGAAACTCACAGATGCTAATATATATCTCAGTTTTGATAATAACCATGCAATAACTATGAGGAGCAATCTCCCTATGGTCAGTTCCCCAATTAAAATGTAATTGCTCTCATGAAGAGGAATTCAGGTTGGAATCTGATCTACTGTACAAACAACTGAGGGCAAGAGGTTATGCACAACATGTGCTATCCAGTGGATTGGTAAAAGCAGCTGGCAAATGCCATCTGGAACTGTTACAGAAACAACAGAGATCTCAAACTAATCACCTACACTGTCCTCTAACATTCAGTCACATTACCAGAGATATACAGAAATTTCTACATAAGCCCTGGTAGTTAGAGGATAATATTCAGGAATGTAAAGATAAACCAACGGTTTCATTCAAATGAACAATAAACATCAAGGACTTAGTAATGCATGCTGATTGTAAAGTTTTAAAACATACAGCTGACAATACTATGACAGGTATGCCTAAGGCAATAGGGCACCATCCATGTGGTCATTGTTCATATTGCACCTGTACAACTAAAATAGCATAATTTATAAGTTATACTGACCATCAACAATACGAACCATCCCACTTTAATACTAGTTAGTATAGTACAATCAGTATTAGTTATGTGATTTGTGGTATACTTATAATGTCCATGTAAGAAACTTTACATGGGAAGGATTTCCAGATGTATAAAATGAAGAATAAGAGAACATCCCTTCAGTCTGAAGCATTGAAGGATAGAAGCTTCTCTAATTGGTTATTTTGAAGAAATGCAACATTCTATATCAGATTTTCATTTTTGGGTAATAGAGATAATGTATAATCACAAAGAACATATTTTGAAGAAAAAAGAGGTGCAATGGACTCTAAAATTGAAATCCTTAGTGCTTGAATGAGTTTGAATGAAGATCTGGACCTACAATCTTTAAGGTAAATGCAATAGAGAATGATGGTAATATAATGTATGAATGTACAGGACTGAAATATAATGCCACAAATGGGCTGAGGAACCACCTAAATAGATTGCATCAGATGTCTTAGGGTCTGATTCCAACACACGTCATTGGTTATTCCTTTTCAAAGACTGCCTAGAATATGTGTATATAAAAACTGTAGAATCTATCTATCTATCTATCTATCTATCTATCTATCTATCTATCTATCTATCTATCTATCTATCTATCTACCATCCTCAATGGCCCTGCGTTTTGGAGAGTGTTCTCAGTGCCAGTGAATTCTGCTGGAGGATATGCTTATAATCTAATCCTGTGTGACTTTATGAGATATAGGCGGGTTACAAACCGCCACTTGGGACGTCCTCAGGACGTCCAAGTTTAAAAAAGGGGCATCTCTTCCAGACGTCCCTATTCCTGTTACGGACTCTGTCCGTAACAAATGGCGGCGGCCATTCCACACGGCCACTGCCATCTTGACGTAATGGATGCTGTGCGTCCGCATGTCGCGCGGCGCTAATGACGCCGCGAGTGTGCCATTGGCGCCTCGCGGCGTCATGAGCGCACTGCCAGAAGAAGCTCCATTTTGGAGCTTCTTTTTTGCTCCGTAAGGGAGCCGCGCGGTTTGGCTGCGGCGGCTCCCTTGCGGAGCAAACAGCAGCGCTGGGAGACTGCCGCAAAGCGGCGGTTTGTAATGCCTCCGAGTCAATTTAGTGTTGTCTTGTCTTATTTAATACTTATATATGTATTGTGTTTGTTTCTAGCTCCTGAAGAAGGCCTTTCCTCATTGAGGCCAAAATATATTGGGCTTTATTAAACAAATAAACAGTTGACCATCTAAAATATGTGATCCCTCACTTTTACTTTTGGCTGCATCTGCCAGTGGATTGGACTGAGTTAATAACATGGTCTCTTGGCGGGCTCTCACTTATAAGGCCATTATAAGCTGAAGCCTGATAGCACATAACAATGAACCACTGGACAATGCCCCCTGAGAGTTTAGCTAAAACTCAGTGAAACTCAACACTAAAAGCTCCAGCCTTATGTAATAGACTGGCAGAGTCTGCATAAACCTCCTGCTGTTTCTTCTTTCCTGGGACTGCAGAATAAACACCTGGCAAGTAATGAGAGATTGCATGAAGACTGTAGTGCGGCTTGTCATGCCAAAGTTGTACTGTCATGTTGTCATTTTCAGATTTCTAAGGATGCAGCTCTTGCCCAACTAACGAGGAGAAAAAGAAGTTCAGACTTTGGCCAAAAAAAAAAAAAAAAAGTTAACTGACAAGTAAGCAAGTAAAAGAAGCATTTAAGGACCATGTTGCTGAAACATAAATAAAAGTTAAAAAAATACATCAGAAGCAGGAAGTCAGCCAGGAAAGCACTTGGACTGTTAGGCAAAAGAGAAGGTGTGCTTCACAGACATCACAGAAAAGCTACATGTGGTCTTTGAGGTTTGATTTAAGTGCAAAAGATGCTTGTTTTCAGGGAGGATGCCTGAAGAATTAAGTCAAACACAGGAGAGGAAATTATGCA
Organism: Sceloporus undulatus; assembly: GCF_019175285.1. Lineage (NCBI taxonomy): Eukaryota > Metazoa > Chordata > Lepidosauria > Squamata > Phrynosomatidae > Sceloporus > Sceloporus undulatus. The sequence continues at coordinate 140,836,025 of NC_056522.1, forward strand.
TGAATCTAATTGATAGCAAGTTGATCTGGGGTTGTTGATATGTGCCACCAAATAAACTTTGATTTACGGAGGCCCTATTAAAAAGAGCTCTCCATATGTTCCTGTTATTAGCAGTCCTGATTAAGACTTGTAAACTCAGGGCCATGATTTCTTTCATTGAGTCAATCCATCTTTAATGCAACTTGCCTTTTCCCTCCTACTGCTTTCAACTTCCTCCAGTTTTATTGTCTTTCCCAGTTAGTTTCTCAAGCTGTGTCCAAAGTACAATAGTCTCAGTTCAGTCATTTTGGCTTTGAGTGAGAGGTCAGGCATGGTTTGTTATAAGGCCCAATTTTTCATCTCCCTGTGGTAGTCCATAATATCCACAGAACTCTCCTCCTGTACCATATTTTGAAAGATGTGTTTTTTCCCCATGTCAGCTTTCAATATTGTCCAGTTTTGACATCTGGCTACAGAGATAAGAAATACCATAGTCTGGCTGAATCTGCCTTTGGTATTGAACACTGCCCCTTCACACTTTAGGATTTTATCTAGTTCAGTGACTCCCAAACTTTGCTCCTCCAGATGTTTTGGGTTTCAGCTCCCAGAAATCCTGACTTGACCAAGCTGACTGGAGCTTCTGGGAGCTGAAGTCCAAAACACTTGAAGGACCAAAGTTTGGGTATCTCTGATCTAGATCCTTCATAACTACCTCTCAAAGTCTTAGCCTTCTTCTGATTTCCTTACTACACTCTCCATACTGATTAATGGCTGAGCTGAGATATAGAAATTTTGATAACCTAATCATCAGCTATAATGTTATGTAAATATCCTGTGGTTATTTTCGTTTTCTTAATGTTCAGCTTTAAACCTGATGTTCCACTTTCTCCCTTAACATTCAAGTTCCTCCAAGTCTTTCGATTTTCTGCTAGTAATATGGTATCACCTGCACATCTTAAATTATTGATATTTTCTTCCTCTGGGATTCACATCTCCTTCATTTGAGTCTCATGTTGTTTTCCTTATGCTGTATTCTGCTCATAAATTAAACAGGCAGGACAATACGATGGACCTTTGTCTGGCCCCCTTGCCAAGCAGAAAGCATTCTGTTTTACATATTCTGTCCTAACAGTGACCTCTTTTCCAGAGTACAGGTTGTCTAGAATACATCAAAGCATTAAAAATGTCATAGCACAATCATTTATTTTAGAGTGATCTACTCAACCAAAGGCTTTGCTCGAATTGATAAAGTGTAGACTGTTTACTTTCCCTGCTACACTCCTAAATCAACATATGTTTGCAATATGATCTCTAATATCTCTTCTTTTGAATCTGTCTTGAAAATCTAGCATTTCTCCTTTCATATATTGTAAATGTTTTTGTCACAAAATCTTGACCATAATGCTATTTGCACAGGAAAGTAATGCAATGTTCTTGTGGTGATTACATTCCCTCGTGCCCCCCTTTGTTTGGGATTGGAATGTATATTGAATGTTTCTAGTCTAATGGTGTTGTGGCTGCATGCACAGCCATCACTGGGGACAACAGGGCTCTCCCTAATGGCAGCGTGGCTACGTGCATGTACCACCATTGCGGTCAATGTGGGTTTACCATCCACGGATGCTGAAATCCATGGATGGTAAGTCTGTGGATACTGAGGGCCCACTGTATCTCCACTCACAGAGACATAAGTCCCTAAATGAATTCTGGCCATTATTTGGTCAGAATTTGCATTATAGTCTCTGACTGTATATACAGTGGACCCATGTTATACGCTGGGGTTTGGTTCCAAGATCCCCCGTGGATAATAAAATCCGTGGATGCTCAATTCCCATTAAATATAATGACATAGTAAACTGGTGTCCCTTATAAAAAAATGGAAAATCAAGGTTTGATCTTTGAAATTTATACTTTTTTGAACATTTTCAAACTGTGTATGCCTGAATGTGTATAAAAAATCAGTGTATAAGAAGGGCCGACTGTACCTATAATTCTGACTGTTATACTTAATCTCACTGCCATCCTGTTTGTCACTTCCAGAATAAAACATTTTATAAGTTGCTCATTTAAAATGTTCAGTTCCAGTCCACATCATTTCATTCACACCAAGTATTGTAATGCTTTTATGTTCCATTTCTTGTTTTATGATTTTTAGCTACTCATGTTTCATCCTCCTGACATCCCACAGTCCTATTCTATACGTTATGCAGCATCATACAGGGGGCCTTTGGTATCTGCTGGGCTTTGCTTCCAGGACCCCCCTTGGATACCACGATCCGTGGATTTTCAAGTACCATTCAATACAACAGCATAGTAAAATGTTCTGTTACAAAACAATCGGATCGGCTTACAATTTAAAATTCTGACAATACATTATGTCACAACTCAATCTTCCCTCCTCCCTTAAAATAACAATTAAACATCTAACAATTAAAATAACCTATTAATATTCCAGAAATTAAAAAATCCATAAAATTCACAGCTTTTCAAACTGGGCAAAGGGGCTTCAAGGGACATACGTGAGTGAGTTCCATTTTTTATGAGTTTTTGAGTTTTGCACATCAGTAGCTGAACATTATTTCTTTTAGCTTGAGTCCAATTGTTTCATTAGCCATTGCACTAGTAATACTTGGCATATGTATGATCTGTAACTGACCAGTAACTGGCTGAGTGCTTTTTAACCTAGGGATCTCATCTTTCACATATACTATCTCTTGTGTCATTTTGGAATGTCTCTTCGTGGGGCATTTGAGGTATAAGACATTCAGAAGTTGTTTAACTATACTAGTTCCTACTCCATCTCCACTGACCATGTCCTTTCAAAGACATTGGGATTTGCAGTCCTCAAAAGTAATTTTTCCAAGCTTTGTAAAAGCTGTAGTACTAGTTGGTATCTATACCTGTGTAACTTGAAGACACCACATCTAACTTTTCAATGATTATATTTCCAGGTCTGCTTCCTCATCAACCTCAGTTGACTTTGCATCTGTATAAAAGTTAGAGCCAAAGTTTAATTCCATATCACATAAAGCATTTTTGAGGTCAACAATTGGCCATCTTACCTGTCCAGTACTACGGAAGTGAATAGGAGGAAGAAGTTGAGAAATCTGCTCTTCCTCTTTGAAGTACAACCACTTGCTGAGTGCTATAAAGAAATCTTTGGCAAAGCTTGAAAGGTTAAAAATGCTGTGTTACTCCTTTGGCCCATGTGTACTATTTTCAAATCTTGTTTTCATTTCTAGCTCCTTTACAATAGATCAAGAAGCTGTACAACCTTGTTCTTTGATTTCTAGCCTTCCGTTTTGTAGCTCAGCGACATTATGGCCAACCACTGTTTTGTGTGTGTGTGTGTGTGTGTGTGTGTGTGTGTGTGTGTATTGGAGTGCTAGTTCATATTTTGCTTAGGAGTACATACGTCTTACATAGTTTGAGAATCAGATTAATTGAACAATCTATATTCAAAGAAAATTCTAATTAGCTATGAATTAATTAAATTTTACATAGAGGATACATCTACCAGCTAAATGGAATTGTTATGTGTATCTGAGAATAATTGGTACCAAGGGCAAGCCATAGGTGATTGTCCTTCACGCTTCCTGCAGATTAGCTCAGTCTTGAGTTCTTCCATTTTCTTGTACATGCACAGAAATGCCAAAAATCCAATTGCGTTCAATGCAAGTTTCTCCCGGATAAACACACATGGGATTGCAACCCAATGTAATCAATACTGAAACATTTATATACTATTTTTTCTTTCCATTTGTTTTCTTTATAATTAAATGCTATCCACTATTACCTTCAACCTCTGCTTGTGAAAATTCCAGGCCAAGTTATTCATCACTATAGTTTTTTGTGGGTTTTTCAGGCTATGTGGCCATGTCCTAGAAGAGTTTGTCCTTGACGTTTCACCAGCATCGTGTGACTGGCATCTTCAGAGAATGCTGGCATGGAAGAGAGTGGGGTATATGTACACTGTATGACCCTGAGTAGGGAGGAGTGATTTCCATGTTAATCTGTATATTGTTATGTTGTTGAGTGGCAAGGCTTCAGGGTAGGAGGATGTGCAATGAGGATTTGTGTCTGTTTAATTAGAGATCCATTGTTTGCAGGGAAAATATCAGAAGATGCCAGCCACAGATGCTGGTGAAACATCAAGGACAAACTCTTCTAGAACATGGTCACATAGCCTGAAAAACCCACAAAAATATGGCCATGAAAGCCTTCAACTTCACTTTATTCATTACTTCAAAGCAATAGTTAACATATATGGAATTTATCACACAGGGGAGAAAGCGTCATGCTCCTGTTTTTTTTCTGTTACCATTGAGCAATTGTGAAGAAGATGATCACACAACGTGAGGATGATTGCATTGCCCACAAGTTATCAAAGTGTCGTGTTTCCATCAGATTGTATTAATGATTTAAGTCATTACTAATATCTCAAAAGCGCAATCTAAATATTATTACCACAAGTATGTACTTACAAAGCACTACAATTGTGCAATTGTACATTTCTGCAACTGCAGTTTCATTCCCAGCTTGCTATTCAAAATAACAGCAATGACGGTTGGGGGGGGGAGAACCGCCAGGATATCTCTTCTGCGCCTGTACAGAGACTACAAAAATGGAACCATAACACTTCAGGTATGTACACTAAAAGCACTATTCTTCTGTAATTAAAGTGGAACTGCATCGTTTTTGGTTTAGTTGTGTTCATCTCCCGTTACTGTTTCATTACTATTGTGCAATTGCGCAATGGTAACAGAAAAAAAGCGGGAGCACGACGCTTTCTCCCCGTGTGATAAACTCCTATGTGTTGCTAGATATTATTATTATTATTATTATTAACCTTTATTTATGAAGCGCTGTAAATTTACACAGCGCAGTACATACAATCTTTTTAGTTAGACGGTTCCCTGCCCTCAGGCTTACAATCTAAAAAATAAGTTTGAAATCTGAATCCTGAATCAGGACCCTAGTATGGAGATAGAGGGGTTTTAACTCAGGCGTAGGTTAACCACAAGGGAGTAAAGGAGACTGTTTTAGCATTCCTGCAATGTATCAGAGGGTTGCAGGCCCCCATTTTTGGTCCTGATATTCACCAATTTTTAACCAATATCGTTTGGGGGAGATCAAAGATGGTCTAGAATACTGCCATGAAATCTGTAGAGGTACCATTTTCACCTCAGTTCTGGCTTCTTCTTATATGATTTAGACCTATATGGGTTTCATTTTGCGGTTTGAAAAAAAGGCTCATGTACACTTAAAGGGTTGGTGGGGCAAAACAACTAATCCTAGAGGAATGTGGTCCATACCCTAGAGCCTTAGCAGGCTACATTAATTCCACAGGCACCCCCACTCTTTTTATACCACTGGAGTCCCCCAGTACACCATGAAAAAGGCATCTTTAAAATATCTAAAAATGCTGACTACTACCTCAGGAACCTTGGGAAGGACAGGTGGCCATTTTGAACTATTTTAGGGGGGTGTCATACATAAGTGATTTACTTCCAAGCGTCCTTTAAAATGACCTTCTGATGGCCTTCTGGTTATTTCTGGTTTTGAAAAAGGGCATCCATCACTAGCTGCTAAGAGAATAATAATGTCTTGTTATTTTTCAGTGGACAAATAGGATACTGGTATTTAAATGATAGATTTTTCACTGGGCTGCCAAACAATCACAGCTACAGTTGAAAACTCTTGGGTGCCATAGGTACATAGTAACAGTACAGCTGTCTGTATTCATTGTGCATTTCAACCCTCACTTGAAGGCACTTGTGTCTTCTTCAATGGATTTCCTCCCTCTTGATCCTGGGACTAGTCAAAGCTTTTGTAAGAACTAGAGCTGGGCCTTCTGAACCAGGTGCACTGTAGTCACATCAGCATCTCTCTGCGGATCAGGCTCAGTTCACGGCTCATTCCTTTTCAACCTGTCTGAAAATCCTCTTGCATCATGGATGTAACACTTGGCTGAACTATTATTCTCTTTTCTGTTCACTTCTGGTTACTAAATGTCAAATAGTATTATTAGAAAGGGAGCATGAAAGGCTTCAGCCTCCAAAATACTAAATCACAAGGCATTCTCAACTTTCCTCATTTATTAAGGTTCACCTACATGTATCAAGAGTTAAGTGGAAATGCAGTTTCCATCTCTTTGGTATGTTTTTGTTGTTGTTGTTTTCAGTTTTCTGAGTATCTTAGTTCATATTTCATGCACACACACATTATAGTGTGATGACTATCACATTTTTTGAAGATTAATATTTTGTGGTGAGAGGGAGAGGGGGGGAAACAATGCTAAGAAGTAATATATTGACAGATCTATTAGTGGTAGCTTGTTTTTATATGCCTTCAATTATTATTATTTTATTTTATTATTTTATTATATATATTTCTCCCAGTATAGGGACTCAAGGCCTTTTTTACTTACGGCAACCCTGAGGCCATAAAGTCATGAAATTTTCTTGGCAAGATGTGTTCAGAGGAGGTTTTCTGAGAGAGTGGGTTTCATGGCCAAGCTAGAAATCAAACCCTGGTCTGCATAGTCATAGTCCAACACTCAAATCACTACACCATGCTGGCTCTCTAATAAAGTAGTTTGATATTTTGTTGTCACTGCATGCCTTCAAGATGTTTCTGGCCATAAGGCAAAGCCTCTCATGGCATTTCCTTAGCAAGATTTGTTCAGAGGAGGTTTGCCATTGCCTTCCTCTGAGGCTGATAGTATGTGAGTAGTTCCTTCAATCTGCTGAGCTGAACAAATTATAATTTCTGAACATGATCCAGTCCATGTTAAATACTTTGAAATCTTGTTAATTTCGGACAGTGAGATGTCTGCACATTTTTAAATGTATGAGGACTTTAAAAGTGCTTCTTTTGGGCTCGAATGTGGCCCACCTCTTTTTTTCCTAGGAAACAGACACTCTACAGACAGTGGAAAATCTCCATTTGAGGTGTATAATGATTCTGGCTGTCTTTTAGTGAAGCACTGATGTACCTTTGGGGATTTTAGCTGTCCTACTGCTGGTGTATTCTTTAATTAGTTCGTGTTTGTAAATAGCTGTGAAACCAAGCAGAGCTTTGTACTGAATGCCACTTCTGCTAATAAGGCTTCCAGTAATAGCTGTTTGTAGTCACCTACAGCCCTCCATTTTCAAAATGATGTAAAATCTGGAATTAATTGATCTTCCTAATCACTTTGTAGAGTGGTGAAAAGAAGCATTAGCCTCCTATTATTTTTCAAGGGAGTGAAACTGAGGATTGAAACCCACTGTTAGATGAAAATGCTTGAGATTTTAAAACCTTTTTTTGGTCTTTATAGCCCTGCTAAGTCTCAGTATACAAGCTCAAGATGTTACCAGTGAGTGAAATAGACTCTTCAGTACCTTTCATGATGGTTGTTGTAAACAATCACAGCATGCTTATTTCCTTTTTCACCTTCCACCCCAACTTAAAATAATCAAGATGAAGCCCTTATGGCCATCTTTTTTTTTTATGGACATCTTTAAGAAAGGTGATTTTTTGCAAGCAACATATAGCAAGGGCATTTAAAAAAAGAGCAGGAGGGAAAACAATCATATGTAATCTGGTGCGGGTTGTACTTTGTATTGCTTACTGGCACCGATGGGTGAAAAACCTTTCTAGGACAGCCTGACAACTCCTGATCTGTTCTTTGTTCCTCTCCATATGTTGGATTGATACTAGGAAAGGCAAGATTATTTGGGCCCACAGAGCATGGATTAATAAAAGGAAAGAATTTGCAATTTGGTGTGTGGCAGTCATTCCAGATCCTAAGCTACTCCAGCTTTCCCTTATAGCAGGAGTGGACAACCTCCAGGAGTCCAAGGATCAATATTCTGCCTCTTGAACTGGGTGCAGACTGAATCACTCAGTGCCACAAAACAACAACAACAACAAACATAAGAGGCCAGAAGGCCACATCTGGTTTTGTAAAAAAAAAAAACTATGTTGTTGGCAAACATTCAGGAACAGCAATTCTCCATTTTTGCTTTTCTTAAAAAAAAATTGCTTGTGTTCATTATTATAATTTAATATGTTCTTATTTGTACCTGTATTTTTAATCATTTAATCTAAGATGTCTAGATTCTTAGTGTTGTCAAAAAGAAGAAAATAAATTAAATAACTAAATCAGCAAACTCTGACTGATAATATGAGACTCTTTGTTGAAAGAAAGATTGCCATGGCTTAAACATTGCTTTACCTTGAATGTTTTATTTGGATTATACCACTCTAGGGGAATAGGGGTGAGCCAGTATGGCATATTGGTTTGAGTGGAGATGAGGGTTTGATTCCCAACTTGGCCATGAAACCCACTGGGTGAGCTTGAGCATGTTATATCCTCTCAGTCTCAGGGGAAGGCAATAACAAACCTCTTCTGAACAAACCTTGCCAAGAAATCCCATGATAGGTTCACCTTAGGGTCACCATATGTACAAAATTACTTGAAGGTACACAACACACAGCTACAGAAGGCGAGAGGGATTCCCAGACAGAAAAGTAACTCATATGTTTTCCAAAAAAATCAATATAGAGGTAAACCAGTTCTAAAAATTTCCTGTTATTATTGGCAGCCAGTGTTATGGGCATTATGGAGCAGAAGGTGTAAATTTAGATATGAAGCAGTCTTTTGAATACCCAGTAACATACCGCAGAATGTCAGAACTGAAATACATATACTTTACGATCATGAGTGCAACAAGAGATGATTCTCACAGCCATACAAAATTACTCCTTCGGATTTACACCACAATGTGCCAAAAACAGGAGAATTCTTAGAGGTTATCTGTACATTTGGAGATGTACATTTGGAAAAGTGCCTGAAGAATGCTAGCTACTGTATTTTGCTAAACAAGTCCCTAGGCATACGTTCACAATCTACATACAAATATGAGCAAATGGAAGGGAACTTGGAGGAGAAGGATTTTCATTTTGCACTCTCTGGGCAAAGGAGAATCAAAAAGAGCATGAAAGGAAATATATAGAACAGCTAACTCAAAGTTCTTTAAAAAGGGATCAAAACAGAACAACATCAAGAAGAAAATGCCAGTGAGAATGAGCAAGATAGAGAGAAGATGGGTTTTTAATAATTTCTTAAAAGAGGACAAAGAAGAGGCCTGAAGAATATCCAAAGGAGAAAGTGCTCTATGCATAAGAATCTGTGGGAAAGAAATCAAGGTGAGAAATAATACAAGTAAGTATGGGTTTAGTATGAAGATTAGAATTTGATGAGCATAGGGAGCAAAATGGAAAAAAGAGAGAAGGCAACAGATACATATAAAATGGATCTATCTGTACCCTAATATAAATGTATCTCAGCGGTAAACAGTCAGCTCATGACTGCAATGTATAATGCAGGGATGAAGAATACATGCCTTTTCAATTGTTCTTGGCCTTGCGGCCTTCCTCAGCTACAGTCAGCATAGCCAGAAACTCTATCCTAAAAAGTCCCCAAGAACTGTAACATCCCAATGTAGTTGTTTCAGTACCCCAAGAGTCTCTTTTCCTTGAAGATAGGGATCACTTATTCACATTCTGCTATAGACAGAGCTCAGAAATGTCATTAAAAAAAACCCCAAACATTTGCCAGAATACTCCAGCCATTCATTTATACATTACGGTGCCATAGTCCAAAACATAACTTTTGCTGATGAATTTCTCATCAAAGGCAAAGCCAGATGTAATACTGGAAATCTATAATCAGATCATTCTCTGTATTGCTCACAGCTTTATAGTCTTCAACACTTTCTCTTCTGCCATTTTTCCATTTTAACTTTTTTCCTGAACCTATGTATGGGGATGGCAGGTATATCTGTATGCCCTTCAACTTTAGCAGCAGCTTCGAGTTACAGTGAAGGTGAACTGAGGTGCAGAAAGGAGCAGAGAGAGAGAGAGGTACAACGTCACTGCTGCGCCAGTCAAATCTGGAGTCCTCCTACAGCTATTTTATCACCTATGTTTGGTCAGCAACTCATTTATAAGTAACAACAATCTGGGAGCAGGGGGAGGCATAAAACACATGTGCTAAAAATTTAGAGACGCAGCCATGTTAGTCTGAAATATCAGTAAGCAAAGGGATCTTGTAGCACCTTTGAGACAGTGTGCAAGAAGTTGTAGAATAAGCTTTTGTAGATTTGGTCTACTTCTTCAGATGCTTAAATGCTTAAATGACAGAATCAGTTGTGATCATAATATGGCTTAGGTCCAGGCTACCCAAGAAAGTGTATGGCCACTTATGAGCCTGTCCAGGCCCTGAGATCCTCAGGAGAGCCACTTCTCTCAGTCCCAACATAGTCATGGATAGTCATAGCTGGTGGGGCATGCAAGAGAGGGCCTTTTCAATGACTGTCCCTACGCTTTGGAATTCATTCCTGGGGAGTGCAAAAATCCTATTATGTGCTGAAATCAACATCCTTTTTTCTGGGCAAAAAACACTTTGTATTGTGCAGAAAACATGGTTTGTGTCCAGAGAATAGTGTTTTAAATGTAAAATAAACTCTTTCCTGTGCAAAAACAAATAAAACCTTATTTTCTGTGCAGCAGTTGGGGAAGGGGGTGACAGAGACGAAACTAACGTATATCTGTACTGAACGGGTTCCCAAAATGCTTCACAATGGACAAATCTAAGGATAAAATAGAAGAGAAAATTATTCCAGAAGGGTTTCTCAAATATCTGGAAACCCTCTTCTTGGCTAGAAAACAAATAGAAATGAATGTTCTTTCCATCTCTAGAAAATAGGCCATTGGAAAAATCAATCAACCTTTTTTGTGTGAGGGACAATTTCATTGCTCTGTTCAGGGAGCTCCCATTAAGCAGATATTTGTGTTGCAAATGTTCTTGGCAATGTCAATGAAATTACAGTTGGCATCCTATTAAATATTTATGATGATCTAAGGCACCAGATCCTATCTGATCCTGGAAGTTAAGTAGGGTCAGCTCTGGTTAATATTTGGATAGGAGACTTCCAAGAGATACCAAGGCTATATTTCTGAGGAAGGTATAGAAAAACTGGTTATTCCTTGCTTAAGGAAAGCCTGTGTGGTTCATGAGGTCACCATAAGTCGGCAGGTGAATTGAAAGCACATACATACATACTAGCCTGACTTATGGCATAGTAAATTTTGGTATTCACGTTTATGGTCATTGCACCATTGCAATGAACAAGAGTGTAGAAATCATAGAAGCCAGGCAGCCCTGCCAATGAAGGGATTTCCAAGTTGCTGAGTAGAGATATGGTGAGTTAAAAAGCACCCAGCCCTCCCCTGGCAGTAAAGTGCTTTATGACAAGCAACCACAGGGAGCCCTGTAGGGTCCTGTCACAGCTGCCTATTGCAAAATGCCTCACTGCCAGGAAAAAGCTGGATACTTCTTTATTCCACAGTACCTTGGATATCTCTAGGTTGGCAGGGAAGCCTGCTTTTCTGGGGGTTGCATGGGGAGATGTAGCTAAAACAACTGAGCGCTGTTATCATAACTGTATCTCTTGACACTGGATCTCAGTCGTTACTAGAATAAGAACCACATTCTCAAGGGACCTAAATTCACACAAAGAACACAAACGCCTCTCATATCCTTGTGCAGTGTAAAGCGATGTGAATTCTTTCTTTTCAGAGGGAGAAACTATGGATTGCTTGTGGTTGTAATGAGTAAAAATAGAACACCTCCCCAAGAATTCCTGAAACTTTAAATATTTTAATACCGAAAACTCATTTAAAGCCTCTGGGATATGATAGAATATAAAAGGAAATACATAGATTTGTTGTTTGGGAAAACATGGTCCCAAAAGCTTTAGGTTTGAACTAGAAATGATAGATAAAAGACAACAAAGCAGACAATTAAGCAAATGAAAAGGCAAAAGTAGTTCAGGATGATTCAACACACACACACCCATCCTATATCTGTAATTCATTGAATTTATTTGACTTTCTTGGCTTCTATACTTAATAATATACAACATAGCAGTTCAAGAGAGGGTGGAAAATAAATATTCTCTTTGTTTGTAGGCCAGATATTTTTTCATTTCATCCTTTATTTACAACTTGTGGCAAAGATGAATAAGTGTGAAGTTTTAATACAGTATACTTGTATGCTGCACTAAAACTGTTTTAGATATATATGCAGATTATGTGCAGATGTTTATTTATTATATATAGTTGCATACTGGCAGGCTGTGTGTGTCTTACTTTAGCTTTTATATACCCAAGAAATAGTAATAGCAATGATTTCAATATATTACTGTTTCTTGGCTATATAATAAAAGCTAAAGTAGACACACACATCCTACCAGTATGCAACTATATATATTCACATATGTATACACTGAATAAACATCTGCACAAAAGAACAGAAAAATAGAATTTCCTGAATAATGCTACATAATGGCTGCACTAGACATTACACCAAACACAATGGTGGCACGTCTCTAGACTCCTTCTTCCACACAGTAATGTGTAGTAAAACTTGCACATACTGTATTTTGACATTATGACATCATGCTTTTCCTCTACATCTTTGTTGGGCAACTGTTGGGGGACTGAGGGCCACAGGGCCATCCTAGGGCAGTGATGGCAAACCTTTTAGAGACCGAGTGCCCAAACTCAAAGGTGTTCCTGCACCGGGTGTCACCCAGTGCCAGGGAGGCAGAACTTCAGGGGGGATGAGACTTCTGCTTTCTGGGGGTGGTACCTCTGCCTTCTGTGGGTGGGATTTCTGGGGATGGGACTTCCCCAAAAACAATTGAAGGGCCGGGAGGGTAGGGGAATGGAGTAGGAATAGGTACTCACCTGTTCCTTCTCTTTCCCCTCCTTCCTGGGCCTTCAACTCCCTTTCCGGAGAAAGCTAAAGGCCCGGGATGGCAGGGAAGAGGAGGACCAGCCACACTTCCCTGCCCTCTGCGTACCCTCAAAAATAGCTTTGCATGCTATGTCTGGTACACATGCCATAGGTTTGCCACCATGTCCCTAGAGGACTTTGGGTTACACATCCTTCTATCAACCTCCACCACAACAAATTCAAAAAAGTTGTTTGGAACCATAACAGTCTCCATAGCCTCTAGCCTTGGAGTAATGGGCTTCCCTGCCCCCAGGCTTTTAGGTCCAGAAGAGGCCGTTTGTTCAAAAGGAAACGGTCAGGATATTGAACTTTGAGGTGACTTACTGTTGAAATAAATAAACCTTTCTTAGACCTAAAATGGGTTGGAGGGGGCAACATGGCAAAATTGCCCCCATGCCTTTTGGAGATTTGGGGGTAGATAATTTTTCAATATTTTTTTAAATCAGAGGTGCTGGGGATCCTTGTGAACCCCTCAAAACAAATTGATGATTCCTTTACAGCTGGGGGTTCTGCAGAATATTAATCTTGCATTAGAAAAATCTTTAATATTTGGAAATTCTTACTACTATTAAATTGTATTCATACAACTTGGAGTTTAACCTATGGTCAATGTGGCTGGATCTTCTGAGTTCTTGCTGTAGCAAAAAGGCAGATTGTTCAAGATCAGAAAGATAAATATTCACCATCCATTGTTCAATGGTCTGAAGATCTCACTACTTTATCTAACAACAACAACAACAATAACAACATTTATTTATTTGTATCCCACCTCTCCCTGTATTGGATCAAGGTGGGTAACAACACATCTACACATGAATGGGCATCCTTAAAACTATGCTTCTGTGTGTCAATTTGATTATATATATATCTTTGGATGTATGTTCAGCTTATAGTAATGCCTACCTCTAAACCATGGTTATATCTTATGTATTCCCTATCCCTTCCTTCTCCCCCCCCCACACCTTTTCTTCCTTTCTTTTCCTTTGTTCCTTCTGCTTTTGGTCTGAGGTTGGATTTTCAGTAGAGGATAGAAAATCAGACATATATCTGAGGGTTTATATTTAGCATGGTGCTTGGTTTTGCTCTAACTGATGCTATACTGATACTTAAGTCATATTCATGAAGTAGCAATAACTGACTTTTTATTAAAATTGGCTTTTTATTAAAGCTTTTGGGCCAAACTGATTTTATCCAGGCTACACATATATTATGGTTATATTTTTCAAGCTTGTTTTAACCAGTTTTAAACTGTCTGTTTTTAACTGGGGAATTAATTAATATATTTTAATCTTTTAAAATGTTTATAATTATTTATTTATTTAAATTGATTTTATTGTTAAATGACACTAGGA
>NC_056522.1:140850215-140888398 GCF_019175285.1 Sceloporus undulatus
TATTATTATTATTATTATTATTATTATTATTATTATTATTATTATTATTATTATTATTATATCATATTAAATTAAACTAAATGGATACGTGCTAAGAAAAGCTATATATATTCTTATAAAAATGTAATGTTAATAGCAGAAAACACCCGACTGCTAAAGGGAATAGGGTCCAGCACTGGGAGATCTCCTATTCTCTCAGAGGACTTAAGGTCTGTAAATCAGATATGGGCTTGCCATCTCCATGGCAGTTAATCCACTAACTGCCCCTGCCAGTTATGTTGTCTTCCATCAATGCAATTCCTTTCAGTCCTAAAAGAGACTTGAGTTTCCTAGAAAGGACTTGGATGCAGCAAGAAGAGGGGAAGAGGTGAATTCTCCCATTTTTCTCTTCCCATTCAAGGTTCTTGTGCCACTTTCTGGAGGATTCATCAATTTTCAGAAGCAGATTTGGAGGGGGGTATTCTCCATTCCTGCTAGTAAGTGTCCCTTTGATGTAACTCTACAGCGAAATGCTCCTGATAATGGAAGATTTATTAGGATCCAACCTATGCTAAGCCATTATAAAAATTCTCTTCTGCAAAGAGCAGAGAGATCAGGGCCTCCTCAAGTTTAACTGTCTAACTGCTTTTGTGCCTTCAGATAATTCTCCAGCTCTGCAGTGAATTAAATATTTGTGAGCATTTGGAGAATTTAGAAAACCAGGAATAGTTTGAACATAGCTTACCATGGGATCAGATGCCAGAATAGGTAGAATTGCTGGTTGCTATCACTGGCTCCTATTGTCTGCAGAGGGAGGAATGAATCAGTACTTTAAAAGAGCTATCCAATGTGCTGAAACTAATTTTCAGGTTGCAATGAATCTATATGACTGATATGAATTTATATGATTTAGGACTGAATTTGAAGTTGCAATTTGCACTATAGAAAAATAAATGAAGTAAAAGAGGGGGATTTTTTAAAAAAAGTTTGCCTTCTGCCAATTTTTTTTTTTTAATGGATTTATTTCTGTTAAACAGTGAGCCAGTCTGTATACAACAACCAGCTTTTCTCTGAGCAAAGTACTGCTTCCATCTTTGGAGCAAAACTATATTAAAGTTTAATTCTGAAGAACAAAAGTGCTCATTATTGATGAAATTAAGGTCGTGTTCTTTTGCTTTTGTGGCTACCACCTTGCCCCTTTCATCGACACTCGGTAGATAAAATGCTGATTTGACCACCTAAAAGCATGCTTGGCAGTGTTCCCTATAAATGGAACATAAATAGAACTTTCCTTGTCCTTTTCATTGATTTTTAAAATAGGAAGACACAGAAAAATTGACTATAACAATCTTTCAGTGTTCACAGTGAGAAGCAAGTTATATCCAAGTCTTCAAAGTGCCCTGCTGGTACAAGTCCCATTAAAACATATTTGTTCGTTCTAAATATTAGACATACCAAAACAAAATCTTCAGATCTGTTCTTGATCTGTTGCTAGGTTGTAAATATTTCTAACTGGTTTGCTTTCCTATAATGCAGCTTCCCAAAGGCGTAATGTGTGCTTAAGTGATGTTTGTTCATCCACCTATCCTCAGCTTGGTCCTCTATAGCACGTAGTTAAAAGCTCTTTTTCCTTCATGCCATTTTTTCCTCCTCCTACTCCATTATTCTGTTTATACGCCTTGGCACTTTAAAGCTATGCAAGTCAAATGCTGTCATGGAAATCTCAATTGAATAAGGAAAGAATGAGCACTTCAGAATATTATTGGTTGGTTTGCATATAAGCATCCCCCATTTTAAGGGACATGACTTGCAGATCCATTTCCAAAGAAACTTTCATTTAACCTGCATGACCTTCAGACACTGAGGGGCTGCCCCTTTTTTTAGCCAGATCAGAGCTACAGCGACCACACGCCATAGTCCCAATCTGGCTTTTCCAGGGCATGGAAAGGAACCACAAAAGTGGCCCCTTTTTGCACCCTGAAAGGGGCACGATAGCCACGGTGCTACAGCTATATGGCACTCCTTCGGTGCTGCATCGGGCAGACGCAGTTCCAGAGGAGGGCCATGATTTCGCACACCATGCGGCATGGTGTGTAGCATCATGGCGCCTGGGGGTGAAACTAGGGCGTGAATCATGTAGACGCTATGCCCTGACTCTGCTCCCAGGCTGACCCAAAGTGCTGGTCTGCACAGGGCCTGATTCAACTGTGGAGCAAGCTGGAGGATGAAGCAACGACACACAGGAAAGATTAATATTGGCTAGGAATCCTATTGTGCTTGAATATACTTGGTTTTATACAGTCTGGATCCACTCAGTGGGCAACACATGTTTTGGATGCACTGAATTTGAATTATAGCAGACTGAAATCCTGGGATGGAGCAGCAAAAGCCTATGGGTAGATTGATTATCATCCATTGCTTTAAGAGCAACATCTCTGTCTCTTGGACCAATCTAACTGCTGGGATCAGCATGACTCAGTTGGATTATTTTATTAGCCAAGGACCCCTTTGGAGAGTATTAAGCTGTTTTTTTCTATTCCTCATTAAAAAAAACAACCTCTAACTCTCACCTATCCTCTGGTTGTTGTTTTTTTAGATCAATTGCCTACAAACTCTTCTGTATGCATGCCATTTTAATCAGACTCACCAAATGCCGATAACATCTTACCAAAAATGTATTGAAACAAAATTCTCAGCAATCTGCACTGGCAAAATTCAACAAGCACAGTATAGACAGGACCATGTTATAGCTGAATGGATAAGGATTCTGTGAGGAGAAAAGTTGCCATTCTGTATCAGTGTCAGCATGACTGAATCTATAGGGAATGAAGCTCAGACTTTTAATAGCTAAGTTCTTGGATCTCTTGACCTAGATGACTGTTGTTTCTTGCACTTGTGGCAGATTGATGAGGAGTCTGGTAAGTGGGTTTCCCATCCATCATACACACTTCTCATGTAAGTACACACACATATATATGCTAGCTAGCTTTAAAGTCCATGTGTTATAGCTTTATCGTACTCCACTTGAGTTACCCAGTAAAATGGCCTTCAACCTAAAGTAAACAGAGATGGTTGCACTAGTCCTGGTGCTGATAAGGTATCTCTGTCTAAGAGCAGGAATCTTGATCTCCTGTGAGACTTGTGGTAGAGGAGGAGAAGGAAGAGGAGGGAAGAAATATATTCATCCAAACATGGCAGTATCACCTTGTAGGTTACAGAAGGTTTATCTCTGTCAGATATATGACTAGCAGCTGAGAGGGATTTCCTGTGTTCCAGTCTTTGAAAGGGGAAATGGCAGCAACTTACCTAAGAAAATGAAGGCCCAACTAGATCTATAAGAGGAACATAATGTCCAGCAGTTTGGACACTGCCACAGGGACATGACTAGTGGGGTGCAGGGTGTGTGGGCATTCCAGGTGACATCTTAATGGGAGCAGTGACACCACTGATCCCCAAATATCTGCTTTTGGCAGAAACAGGCTGTGGCATTTTCCTGCATCCCTTGAAAACACTGGAACTCGGTGGAAGAGGTGGTGTGAGCATGGCAAGATTCAGTGGGAGGAGAAAGGAAAGGCCTTAGGTTTTAATTTTAAAAATAAATAAGTAAAATTTAAACACTCAAGAAATGTTTACTTTAACCACATGAAACTATGTATATAAATTCATTTAGGTTGTGCATATGATATTGTAATTTAAAGGTATAATATTAATTTTGCTAGTTGTTTATGTCACAACATAGTGGTAATATAGGAATTATGAGTAATATTAGTACAATAATCTTACTAAATATTCTGTATGGTGTGGTATGGGAGGCGGTCAGTGGAGGGGGTGACTCCATGAATTATCACATTTGGTGATGCCAAACCTAGTGAAGCCACTGCCGAGGTATCATCTGCACATGCGGCTATGTCGCCATTCAACCAACACTTTCTTAAGCTGTTTCTGCATCACTTTCTATCTACAGTATGGGCTGGAGCAGATGGGTGGGAAAGACCGGCCCGAGTCTGCTCCAACCTGAAGTGGGTCCAAACCTTGCTAACAGCATGACCCACTCTCAAAGCAGGCGATGCACACTGTGGCCAACAGGAGTTGGATTATCCAAACTCCTTTTTGCTCCGACCTAAAGGACTGGAACACAGCTTCAGCATGGCTTCCAACCACTTTGGAGACATGCACCATCTAACTGGCACACCTCCAAAGCACCTGGAAGCTATTTCTTTCTGCCCATCTGTTTCACACCTATGTTTCATTAATAAAGCTATAATTTATCCTCTCAATTGCTTCCTCTTACCTCAGTGTCTCCTTTGAATCTAAACTGAGCAGAACCTGAATGGCTCAGACTCACCAGATCAATGCAGTGACCAAACTGAGAGTTTTGTTAGTGGGATGAGCTAGCTGCTGCATTTTACAGATCAGCCCTCTGACCATATCAGAAATTATTGGAGCTGCAGCCTTTCCCTAGGAAAATAATCACTCTGAGATTCTTTGCTTTTGAAAGCAAGAACGATAATATTTATAAATAAAAATATATTGAGATAAGAAAAATAGGAGAAATCTCTGTTCATACCTAGAGTGGAAATACAGATAAAGTTGTTCTCTTGAAACAAAGCCAACATGTCTACACATCAAGGATAATCAAAAGAGATATGAGAATAACAAGGAAGTTACTATAGCTATTGGTATGTTGTTGTTGTTGTTGTTGTGTGCCTTCAAGTTGTTTCCAACTTATCGTGACCCTAACGTAAATCATGGGGTTTTCTTGGTAAGTTTCTTCAGAGGGGAGTTATCATTGCCATCTTCTGAGGCTGAGAGAGTGTGACTTGCCCAAGGTCACCCAGTGGGTCTCCATGGCCCAGCCGGGACTTGAACCCTAGTCTCCCAGTATCCTAGTCCGATGCAGAAAACAACTACACCATGTTGGCCCTCATAGATATAGAAGGAAGTGACTAAATATATGCATCTATCTATAGAGAACCAATCTGTTATTCCATATTTTGTTCTAACTATAGCCTCTTATCCTGAGTATGGTTTGAGCATCGGGCAATAAGAACATGAAAAGCACAATCAGTGTAAGTTTTCTATTTCAGGGGCAAAAGATCTTCCTCCTGCTTTTGAAGAAATTATGCTGTTTGAAGCAACATGTATTTTGCAAGTGGCATTAAAAATATGCATCAAGGTTAAGGTTGCATCAAAACTGTTCTCAGAAGTTCGTTTCATTTTTGCTCAGTGTCTCAGACAATTTACTCAAGAGCACCCTGAGTGTTATTGGACATAAAGATCTACTTGTACTGATCCACAGAATAAAAATCCAGAAATATACCTTTAGTCCTAGCTATAATTTTTTAAAAAATTAGACATATTTCCTTTCCCAAGACTGCAGTATAGACATAAACCCTTGTCAACAGGCCTTTGTATATTGCAACTTGTTATTCAGCACAGTTTTTATATTTTTTTTCCACCATGTAATTCATATTGTTATTGATGTTTACATGTTTGTCCCTAATTTTTTTTTAAAAGAGCACTCTATTTATTTAGAGTATTTATACCTCACTCTTCAGCCACAAAGGCTCTCAGAACAGCTTCCAGATTGTTCATTTGACAGTTCTAGAAACAAATACTTCAAAATTTCCATCGTCATTATGATAAAAGCAACATGCTTAGTTATTTGCACTTGCTCAGTGGGAGCAATTTTAGACAAGGCTATATGAGAAATACAAGAGAAAAGCTGTCTTTTTAAAAAATTATAAGAAAAATAATGTTGGAAAACAATCATCTTCATTTTGTGAATGTTGGATTATATGTTTTTTGTCCCATCAGTGACCTGGTATTGATTATACTATAAAATCTTTGCAGACATGCCGGGTTTCAAATGGAGAGGAAATGGATCTAACAATCTTGTCTAAAATAGCATTTTTATACCTGCCAAGACTCATTGCAAGAAAATGTGAACTTCACCTAGAATACAGCAAGAGGTACATGGTATTTGCAAGAAATAAAGTGCAGACAAGAATATGAAAGGATAAGATGCTCATTATTGTGAAAAACATGCAGAAATATGCTTCATGAAGAGAATATATATATAGGTTAGGGAAATAGAACAAAACATTTTTTTGTCAAAAATAGCACAAATCTGAGTGGAAGAAGAAGATGCTATGTCTTCCAACCTGATATGAAAGAAGGAAAGAAAGAAAATGGGGATGGAATTCAGTGAAATCAAGCCAGAGAGATTTTCACATTCCTGTTAGGAAGTGATAACTTAACCTTCAAGGGTGCAGAAACATCCAAGACCCTTGCTTGATAGTGGGAGAAGAAAGTGGATGATTGGGAACTTAAGTAGGATTGGATCCCTCCTGTCCCTAGGGGCATATAAGCCTGATGTAGAGGGAAATGTACAATGGCTCTTCTAGAGAAAGTATGTTTAATTTTCTACCTACTGTAAACAATGGAAAAGAAATGATCTCACAAGTAGGCTCAAAAAGAGTGGTGGAGTCTCCTTCCTTGGAGATCTTTAAACAGAGGCTGGATGGCCATCTGTTGGGTATGCTTTGATTAGTTTCTGCATGACAGGGAGTTGTCATGGCTCTTGCGGTCTCTTCCAACCCTACAATTCTATGATTCTATTGGGGGGGGGGGATGGTTTTGAAAGGTTGCTTCTATCCATCTAGCATGAGCCTTGGACAAGGTGTTCCTTCATCACTGTATCTTTCTTTCCCATATGTAGAATTCCCATTAGATGAAATGATACTAGTATGCTCATTATTTATGTTCTATTACCATATACAAAACAAAACAAAGAGTCTTGTGGCACCCAAAAGTCTAAGCAGTTTTTATACAATAAGTTTTCTTGAACTGTTAGTTTTTAAGATAACGCAGTATTCTGTGTGTTTTGACATAACAGACTAACCAGACTGTTGTGTGTTGTGTGACTTCAAGTGGCTTCTGATTTAGCATGACCCTAAGGCGACCGTATCATGGGGGTTTCTTGGCCAAATTTGTTCAGAGGAGATGTACCATTGCCACCCCCAGAAGCTGAGATTATGGTCACCCAGTGGGTTTCATAGTCGAGCTGGGAATCGAGCCCTGGTCTGTAGAATTGTAGTCTAACACTCAAACCACTAAGTCACTCTGGCTGACTGGCTGGCTATCCTTTGAGAAATTAATATGCTCTTGAGTCATTGTATCTCGATCGAAAACTACAGAGCAATTTTTGGCGCACACTTCATTGAAGTCAATGGAATTTATTCCCAAGTAAGTGCAAATAGGACTGAAACCCAAAGCACTTTCTTAACCATGTTTCTGAGACAATAGTGGTTAACTTTGGCAGGGCTGCACCCCCATCCACTGCTAAAATTAGACTATAAAGATAAATACAGGCTGATTCTATGAATGTTTTTCAGGCACCAGTCCCACTCTGCATATTATGCCTTACTGCAGAGTAACCGAGCAAAAGAAGTTTTCAGCTTCTCCCATATATACTTCCTCACTCATTAAGATTATCTCAAGAGGCTTTGTTTGGCACTCAGCCATGGATTTAGTCAAATCTGAAAGGATTTTCTTTCCTGTGGCATACACTCTGTGAATTTCCATCTCTCATGAGATCAAACTGGTCCCTTCATTATAAACAGTTCATTATAAAGAGCAAATAAGTGAAAACGTTTCAGGGTGGAGGTTGCAAAGAAGAATTATTGATTCTTTCTTTCTTTCAACGTAAGAACCTCACTCTGAGCACTGGATTGACCTAAAAATATGATAAATAAATAAATAAGACTTTTATCTCAGGGTGGGCTGAATCATACTGAGAAATAAAGAACTGAGTCCAGGGATTTGTTTTGAGGAAGAAAATGAAATGTAAGACACAGTACTTCCACAGACAAAATCCACTCCCAGGTACTTCTCCCCAGAGCCTCTTTCATGTGAGCAGCATAATTCCACACTTTGTCACTACTCCTGCATTCTTGATGTGGTAAAATGAAATAGAGAGAAACAAAAACATACCTGTTTGACAACCATATTTTTTTAAAAAGATATTTCCCCCTGTTTTATAATATGCAGTCATGACCGGTTTCATCATTATTAAAAGTAAAAACATGTGTAACCAGGTATGTGTCGAGCTGCCCACCTGCTGAATATAAATGTCCTCCTCAAATACAGACCAAAGTCCTGTTTGGCATTGCTCCTTTCCTGAGGTGGTCATTTAAGAGCCTCCTAGACTGTGAGCCCCGAAACCTCAGCCCAGAAGTCCTGACCCACATGGACCACTGGATAGGGAAGAAGATTTTTACTGCTGCTGTTGGTAAGAGTCATAAAATCTTTTGAATCTCTTACAGATCAACCAGGTATCTTATCGCCAAGTTTAACTTTTCATCACTTGCTTTTTTTAGTGCAGGTGGAGATAAATTTTTAATAATGTATTCTGAATTCAGTTGCATTCTATGGGTTTTTCTACTGATGTTTATAGTGTAAACCCACTTTCTTTGGAGCCTTGATTTACCTTCTACTTGTTTGCTGGGACCCTTGAGAATTGTACTTTGTAAGTACACAGCCATGTTTTTGAGCTCTTAGGCTTAAATGAAATAAATACATGAATGCGTGCACAAAATCCCCCCTCCCATCTAATTTGTGTATTGCATTACTAAACCAGACATAATTCACAAATTTCCAAGACAGGAGAGCTAACAGGAAAAGTGAATTACTCTACCCATTGCTATCGTTAGAATTCAATTATTATATATGCCTATCAATTTTCTTAATGAAGCTTCTCATCATATTAGTATCTAGCTACTAAAAGTAGCATAAAATCTTGTTAAGGAAAAAGTGCACAACATACTGTTTAGGCTTCGTTGGTTTGCTTGGTATTTTGTGAGGATTTATTTGACTGAATTAATGGCTGGAGCTTTTTTTTTGTTTTTTGGAGAAGATTGCAAAGAGGACATGAGTACAATCAGACACAAAAAGGAAGCAGTGTTGAATACATTTCCTTGTCCATTTTAAGGAGATTTTGCAGGTGGATCTTTGTATGAGAGAAGATACAGCTGCAACATCTCCTTCTTGGTCGCCTTGTGCAAAACCCCTTGGAGAGGTGTCTTTGGCTACAGCAGATTAGATTTGGTGGTATTGGTGGGTAATGAGAAGCCCTTCCTTGGGTCAGAGCTAGTGACTTACAGGCCTCAGGAAGGGGGCAGTTCAGGACATCCCCCTTCCTTCGTCCATCCTGTCCATGACTAAGGCCAGAATTTCAAAGACAGAAACTTCAGTTCTCTGCTTGCCTCTTCATTTACTCTATGGATGGGCAATGGCATCTGGGTGAATGCTAAATGGTATTAACCCTTGGTGAAAAGATGAGTGTGGGAGATGGGGAGAAATTTCTAGCTGCCCTCTTCATGGCAGCATGGCTTTCTTCAACAGCATCACAGGGTACACACACATAACAGGCAGAAACTTGGGGCCTCCAAAGATTAAGGGCCCTGGAGCATTTGTGCCAAGTGCACCACTGATAATCCAGCCTTGCTAGAAGGGACAGGAAGCACCTGGCTCCCCTTCTGACTTGGAGGAGCTTCTTTCTTCTTTAGGTATGGTGGAAACTGCTAATTAAGGAAGGCAATCAATACCAAATGGACTGTTAGTAGCATCAAGGATCCCTTAAAGCTGCTGTGTCTCCAGCGCTCACTGATGCATCAAATCTTCCATTTGAAAAGTGGGAAGATGGGTAACATCTGCATGTGCCTGAATGAAATGACTGATAGCAGCTTCCTTTATTTGAAGTTTCTTTCCTGGATTCAGAGAAGAGTTTGGATATGACTGTCTGTGCACACATATTCAAGTCATCTGTTGACTTATGGTGACTCCATGAATTTCATAGGATTTTCTTAGGCAAAGAGTACTCAACGGTAATTTTGCCAGTTCCTTTCTTTGAAATATTGTTTACAGCAATATTTGTTGGTGTTGTCCCATCCAAGTACTAACTAGTGCAGACGCTGCTTAACTTTCAAGATCAGACAGCATCTGATACCTTCAGAGTATTTAGGGTCCCAGATAACTGCAGAATCATTTCTTCGTTTCTTAACTTATTTATGTATAAACTTTTGTTTTTTACACAGTCGCCCTAAGCTCTCTCTATTTTTCATACTCTCCCAAAGAAAAAAATAAAGATTTTATTCTGCACCTGTTATCCAAGTAATGATGGATCCAGATTTAGAATTTTTCTCCATTTTGAGAGACATAGCTTGTCCTGGGCTTTGAAAGAAACTGATTGCATTTGATCTTCCCTTATTTTGTACCAAAAGTTGACACAACCTTCCTTCCTGTCTTGAAATAGAGTTATCCTATATTTGAAGTCTGGAATTTCCTTGAGACTTGATTATCTGTTTTTCAATTGACAAGTTTGCCAAACTACTATGTCCTCTGACATGATGTTTCACAAGAAAATCTTTATCTTTTTCAGAACTGAGAATTTTGCTTCTGCTGATATCAATGGAGTGATGATCAAGAGTCTCTGCAACATCATGTTGGCTCTGGATTAATGTCCAATAACAGGTACAAGTTGGAGAAGCATCCCCACTAGAACAGAATTCTCTGCTCATTGAGGATATACAGAATGTACTTCAGGGAATGGGTCTTGTGCGTGTGCGCACACTTGCAGGTATTTTTCCACCATCAAAAGCTCAATATACTGACATTGGGACCATGGTCTTCACTACAGTTCACTTCATTACACTGATATCCTAACAGCAGAAGTTACTTCTATCCACATTATCTCAAGGTTCAAGAAGAGCAGCAAAAGTATTCATTTTCTCCCAATTTTATAAGCTAGCTAAGCTGTCTATTTATTACCCTGCCTTACTCTACTATGCTGGTTTATCCCATTTTTATTCTATCCCCTTATACTATTCTTTTTTTTTATTTTATTTTCATATTTAGATCCTTTCCTATATCAAAAGAATCCAAGGCAGCCTGCAGACAAAAAAGCAATTTAGAACTAGTTTAAACAATTCAGAGTGACGTAAAGCAAATTAAACCAGTCTAAAAGAGATAAAACAATTTACACAGTTTAAAACAATTTAAAACCATTGGCTTACACAGACTTGAAGCCACACTCCTGCCACTTTTTCCTTTATGCGTTTTAAATACATTCTTCTTTTTAGTTCTGTTGTAGTTTGATTTAATTATTTTATTATTGTAGGTTGCTTTGCAACTCAGACAACCTAATAATGAAATAAAAATGAATAAAATGGTCAGATAAAAATTTTCGTGTTCTAAAACATGATTAAGCAACATTAGTCCTCTAGAGTTTGAAGTGCAGCCTCCATCAACTCCAGCCAACAGAGAAGGCTATTGGAATTGTAAAGCTGAAGGCTTTCATGGCTGGCATCCATAGTTTTTTGTGGGTTTTTCAGGCTATGTGGCCATGTTCCAGAAAATTTTCTTCCTGACGTTTCACCAGCATCTGTAGCTGGCATCTTCAGAGAATGCTTTGCCTGGAAAAATTGGGTGTATATATACTGTGTGAGCCTGGGAATGCAGGAGTGATTTGCATGTGTATTGTTCTGTGCCTGAGGCCAGCCATCATTCCGGGCTCAGTACAAGGTGTTGGTTATTACCTATAAAGCCCTACATGGCCTGGGTCCAGATTACTTGAGAGAACGCCTCACCCCATATAATCCTTCCTGGACACTCAGGTCCTCTGGGAGGAACCTACTACAGCCGGAAAAAAACAGGCTGGTGGCAACTTCCCAGAGGACCTTTTCAGCCACAGCTCTGAAAATGTGGAATGACCTGCCGGAGGAGAACAGCAAAATTACATCTTTAGAGGCCTTTAAAAAGGCAATAAAGACGGATCTCTTCCAGCGAGCCTTCCCAGACTAACCTCCAAAATGAGAACCTGAACTTCTCACCTACTCACTGTCTCTCCCTATGACCACTCCTGTAAATATTTTTCCGTGCTCCTAATTTTAGCTGCATTCTCTTTGCAACTGGGTGTAATGTGTGATATTGCCACTGTTATATAGTATGATGTTTTATTTGTATTTTAGCAGAAGGAGGGAGGGCTAGGGGATTGGGATCATGTTACTACTGTTTTTAAATGTTATATTGGACTGTTGTTACCTGCCTAGATCCTCGAAAGGGAAAAGCGGGATATTAATAATAATAATAATAATAATAATAATAATAATAATAATAATTGATATGGCAGGTGTTTTAAATTTAAATATTTTCAATTTATAAAAACAAACCCAAAGTCTAGAGCTGAGTACAGTGCGTGTTCTGAAGGAGGATACTACCCCCACTTTTTGGCTAAATAGGCTATCACAGTACTTGAAAAGATATCAAAGAGGGAAATAAAAATGATGATTCTGGAGTACCTTCCCTGTGAGGAAATGTTTATGTAAATGAGGCTTTTAAAAAATCATTTTGAAGAAGAACTAAGCTCATAAAGAGGAACTGATGGGTGTTTGTAAAATTATGGATGGTATGGAGAAACTAAAGCTCAAGATACTGTTCTCTTCGTAAAATACTAGAGCTCAGGATCATGCAGTAAGCTGGTCGGTTGAGGAATCAAAAGGAGTCTACTGACATAAAAAGAAATACTATTCCATATTTATGCACATCTTATGCAATTCATCTCCACATGGGTTCATCTCCATTTGAAAAGGAAATCAGATAGTAACCATAACTTCTTGCGTACAGTGTCATGTTGAGAATTCTAACTTATAAGGGACTCAGTCTGGGAAATTATGGCAGCCACACCCAGGTGCTTTACTCTCTGCACCTCTCCTTTGGTTTGCCAGAAGAGAAAGAAATGTTGATCAGGCCTCCATTGCAGCAGCATCTAGTTCAGTATTTATTGGTGACACAACTGAACCAATAGAATTCCACCTGGACCTATAAAACTTTAGCCTCTGGATTTGCTGCTCAATTAAATGAGCTGAAAGTCAGAAACGACTTCCTTGCTCTGTACTCCCTGGGCCTCTAAACCACTGCCCTGGCACCACAAGAGCTTACATGTCACCACTACAGTGTTATATATCAAGAGGTAGAGGCATGAATGAACCAACCTCACCCAGAGGTTAACCTTTTGCGGGTAGAGGATATCACCTTAGTGTTTTGTGCTAGATGTGCATACCGCAGTGTTGTGAAGAGAGAACCTTTTCAACTACTACAATGACATTCTCTGAGCCTATAGGCATAGGCTCATTTAAGCCTATTTTATGTGCTTCAGTAGAATCCCAAAACAGAAAAACATCACAGAGGGAACATTTGTGGCCAGACTCTGCCCTCAGTACCCTACATCTAAGTGGCTGATTCTATAGATGCAAATGAGGAAATTGCTCTAAAATACATTAAGTAAAGCTTCTGATTCTGGTGAATTGAAAGGC
The DNA here is from genome assembly GCF_019175285.1 of Sceloporus undulatus. Classification (NCBI taxonomy): domain Eukaryota; kingdom Metazoa; phylum Chordata; class Lepidosauria; order Squamata; family Phrynosomatidae; genus Sceloporus; species Sceloporus undulatus. The sequence continues at coordinate 140,863,568 of NC_056522.1, forward strand.
TATGACAATAGTTGTTTTTCTTTCAAAAGACTATAATAATAAGCTATGTTGCACATTTCTCTTTTTTGAAAAAAGAAGATACATCAAAAGACCACAGCGGCTCTCTTGTGAAGCAGTCACTGATGCCATAAGGCATTTTGCCAATGAAATTAGCAGTCTTGCAGGGTTTTTTTCCCAGTGACCGAGCAAGTTTTTGTAGGACTGTTTCTACCATCTGCTTGCCAGGTTCAGTCAAGGGCAGAATGGTAAACGTTTGAGGGTGCCAATTATGAACCTGTATCCTGAGAGCGAAATACAGCCACTGGGTGACAAAACTCACACCAACAAAACAAGACTAAGGGTGCATCTACACCAGGGGTAGGCAACCTGCGGCCCGCGGGCCGGATGCGGCCCGGAGAGGCCTTGGGACCGGCCCCAGCCCAGTCCTGCCGCCGATTGCCGCCGGGGCCTTTGGCGGCTCGCACGAGGAGCATGGTGGGGCAATTGTCTATAGAAGCCTCAGAAACATGCATTTATCTTAACATTTTTAAAAAACTCAGCAATTTTTTTCGCGTGTCCTCCATTTTTTATTTAAAAAGTGCCCTCCATTTGAAAATTTTGTCCTACATTTGTCCTGGTTTATTTGTTTATTTATTTTTTTAAAAATTATTTAATTATTTATTTTTTTGGCTTCGGCCCTTCAGTTGTCTGAGGAACAGCAACCCGGCCCCCGGCTCAAAAGGGCTGCCTACCCCTGATCTACACTGTAGAAATAATGCAGTTTGATACTCCTTTAACTGCCACATAGTAACATCTTATAGAATACTTTGATTTGTAGTGTTATGAGGGACTGAAAAGAGAAATTAAAAAGTCATAAACATGGTGCAGAGCAGTATTTGCCATTTTTCTTTAATATATAAAAATGATCCTTCTCAGAAATGTCTGACATTTTCACAGAAGGAATATTTCCAAAACTAAAATTACAGATGATGGCAACTCTACATATTTCTCAGAATAATGCCGTATAGGATTGCTTTCATATAGCTTCTCAACTCTATGGCATTCAATTCACTTACACAGTATAGCTGACCACTCTAATATTCACTGCCTCCAAGAATAACATCTGCAACATGTGCACTTCTGTTTTCATACACACAGCTGTGCCCTTCACTTGTAAGGTATAAGGGGCTCTTTGCTGACTTTAGCAACAAAACTACATTGATACAAAAACAACAACAACAACCCACCTCTGCCACTTATTCCAACTTCACTTTGCGAAATAATATCTACCTCCAAGTCAGCGGCACTGCCATGAACATGGCAAGCATCTTAATGGCTGAACGGGAACAACATATCCTCACCCAAAAACCCCTCCTCTGTCTACAGTTTCTTGATGATATCTTTGTAATTTGGCCACAGGGAAACAAATCACTTCATAGATTCCACCAAGATCTCAACAGCTTCCAATTTACCATGGACTTCTAATCACCACACAATATACAAGAAAGTAAAAGAACTGGAAACTCTGGATACTTCCAGAGACTGATTTCCCTTATGGATGAGTCTAAGGCAGCTTCATACCATTAAAAAAATCTCTGACATAGAACAACCATATGCTTCTGAGATTTCCTTTTTTTAAGGCCAAGTGCAACATGACTGAGCAGCCATCCACATCTGACTACTGAACAGATGGGTTGGAAAGTTTATTCTTTATGGGGAATGGAATACAAGAGGGAGAGAAGTCAAACTGCTCCCTTGGTCACCTTGTTTCCCTGTGCTCTCTTGCTTTAAATTGTTTCCTTCCAGCCTGGCCAGGGAAGCCAAAGTCAAATAAAGTGGTATAAACTTGCTTGACGCATCAGCACACTGATTTTTGTATGGAGGATGCAAGTTGCATTTGCTACCCTAGCCACTGCCCAAGCTCCTTGTCTTGTAAAGAATTGGTCTCCACAACTTACAGCATCAGCCATATCACAAGACAGCGTGATGAAGCTGCCTCAGGTGGCAGATATTTGGTGACAGCAAAAACCAATGAGTTAATGGTGAACAGAGCTGTGTGCCCACTCGTTTTGCCCTGAATGTGATGATGATGATGATGATGATGATGATGATGATGATGATGATGATGATACATTTGGTACTATAGTTATACAGAAAAGAATACTACTAGTGTGCTTGTATTTGTTAGTTGTTTCTCTTCATCCAATTCCTTTAAGAAACTCTCTTGCAGCAATCCCCAATCTCTTTTTAGGGTTTAGTATAGAGGAATATCTTTGGGAAAGTAACTATCAGAAATATTAGAGTGTGAGCATTGGGCTACAACTCTGGAGACCAGGGTTTGATTTCCAGCTCGGCCATGAAAACTACTGGGTGACTTTGAGTGAGTCACATGCTCTCAACCTCTGGAGAAGGCAATGGCAAACCTCTGAAGAAATGTGCCAAGAAAACCCCATGATAGGTTTATCCTAGGGTCACTATGAGCCGGGAGCAACTTGAAGGCACACAACAACAACAACAACAACAACAACCCCACTAAATAGAGAGCAAATATGGTGTAGTGGTTTAAGTGTTGGACCAGTACTCTGGAAGACCAGGGTTCAAATTCCCACCCAGCCACCTATTGGATGATCTTGGGCAAGTCACACTCTCTCAGTCTCAGAGGAAGGCAAAAGAAAACATGTGAAGAATTTTTTCTAAGAAAACCCTGTGATAGGTTTGCCTTTGGGTTGCCATAAGTTAGAAATGACTTGAAGGCACACAACAACAGTGAACCCAAAAAATGGAGTGAGGCCATCTTTTTAGATCACATGCACTTCTCTGATTTGAGAGCATTTTCTATGGAAAATTTCCCAGGGAAAACAATTTTCTTCACCACACAATGAATAATTATTACTATAAAAGTAAAATACCTTACTACACATTTGTTTCAGAAGTAGCATGAAATAACTATAGCAGTGGCATCCTCAACCCCCCAATTAAAATATGTTTTAATAATGGGAAACAGAAACCAGGGACTAAGCACTTATCAAGTGTTAGGAACTACTTAATTATTTATTTACATACCAAACCATGAAGCAAATATATTATTTCTAACAGTTCCCTAATGTCTGTTTTTAATCTAAGTTATTTGGGTATTTTATGGTATCGCTGCATGGGAAGTCGAGTAGATTCTTTTTCTCCTGAATCATTCCTGATTTCTTACTGATAATGCTGAATTTAATAACAAATGTTTTAAAATAGTTCTTTGCCTCCTTGGCTCTTCTGTGCAATAAACTACTTAATGAGGAGAAGCAATTATTCTTTTTTTAAAGCAAAGAGTCGTGGTCCTGTTGTTAATGGAGTGGTAAATCCAGACTGGGTTTCAGTCTTTTTTTTTTATTCTAAAAGTATCCCCCTATTTTGTGGATTAGGTTCTGTGCACTGAATAGCTCCTCTAGCGTTCAGACTAACAGCCATAACTGCCCCATCGATATTGGAGCTGCAAGCCTCCATTCTCTATCACACAGGCATATCGCACAATTCAGTTCACACATATTGTGTTGGGTTTCAAAGAAATAGCCTTGGCAGTCTGTTGCAGGATCTGAAGGAAAAAGGGAGGGAAAGAAAAGAGCAGGAATCGAACAGCACATTTAAGATTAACCAATTTATGCACATTTTAGCCTGAGCTCTTGTATGTAACATTCCACTTCCTCAGATGCAAAAGAAGAATGATTTTTGTGAGATGCCTTAGGTCCACCCTGGGAGAAAGGTGGTGTATAAATGAAATAAATAAAAATAAAAATAAAAATGAGACATTTTAAAAATATATATTAAAGTCTCAGGTTATTAAGCATATTTATACAGTTGTGGGAGCGGGACAGAATCCAATGGGACTCAAAAAAATGAAAATCATGACCCTCTCCCCAAGTCTTCAAAGAGCTATGTGAGGTGATGCAAATCTTTCAGATCTTTATAGCCCTCAGTTAGTATTGACATATGAAAGCAAAAAGTCGGCTGATGAAAAAGTCAGCTCCTTTGCTGTCAAAATGTTCTCCGAGGAGATTCCTTTTATTATATGTGCAGTTGCGAGGGCTCAAGTGTTAATATATGTAGTGTGCCAAGAAACCATTATTTTTGTTCAAAACTCTGCTAATGGATCATAGTAGGTGGTATTCAGTGGTGCCTTTGAGCCAACATAAGAAAGTTGTTCTACTTGTATAAAGTACTCCATGTTTATAACTTAACTACTACAACCTTCTGTCTGATAATCTGGTGATGTATGAGAGGTTGTCCCAAAGCTCCAGGGAGTTTTGGTGTTGGAGAAAAATCATGTGCTGACCATGAGCAAACTGTACTACTTTCTGCCCATGGCACAGAAGCTCACATCCTTCCTGTAGCCCATGGGGCTTGCCATCCAGCCCAAAGTCTTCCCCCTCCTACTGCAATTGAGCTTTTTGCAGAATTCCATTCATGCCAATCGAGGCCTTTAAAAGCCTACTTGCCATATGAAGAGGCATGTACTTGGAATGAGTAGTGGCAGGAGAAAGGAAAGAAATAACCTTTCTCTTTGGGTGTGGTGACACCATCTTTCTGAAAAACAGCCCCTGGGAACAGCGAGGCCAGTATAAAGATGTCACTGGATATAACCAATTTTGAAAAGGTGTCCATTCTAAAACTGCACTTTTTTGTTGTTGTTGTGTGCTGCTGTCCTGGGCTAGTTGGAGTTTCTGGAACGTCCAAGAAGGAATCATTTGCTCAAACTGGATTTGTGATCAAACTGATGATGATGATGCTGTTCTGGTTTTACATTTAAAAGAAAGTGTTTCTAAAGCCCAAAAATAAAATCAGGGATCAGGGATCAAAATACAGATGCAAAATCAGGAAACCTTGGCTTAATGCTTTTGTTACTCCTTACAGGGATAAACTCATTGAATTAATTGTTGAGTGGTGAGTCAACATATAGGTAAATCCCATTGATTCTGTGGGATTACTCTGGTTGTGACTAACAATAGGATTTAGGCTCTGGATTAAGAAAATAAATTGAAAGACAGTTTTCACTGCATGTACCATTTAAAAAACTAAGTCAGGAAGATGAAGAGATAATTCTTCCCAATAATAAATATGAGGGCTAGAATCTTACAATTTTTGCACCTCTGAATACATTCTTTGACAGGATACATTGTGGGAATCTCTCATGCTATATCCCTTTTGAGTGAGTTTCTGGATGACTGCCCAGCTGTACAAAACCATACAGACAACACATTCCCAGAGTGTCATCCAGTGCAGGAGTCATCCAGAGCTGGAATAATCATGTCATATGAAATCAACTTTAGTTCTAGTTTGAAAATAGTAAATTACCAAGATGGAAGAGGCTGACATAATGCAACACTATAATCCGAATTTGTGAATAACTAATTACAAATAACATGTTATGTGGAATTAATCTCCCCCAACAACAAAGACAGACTTTTGATGGCAACATAACAAGTTATTCATTTTGCAGTGCAAACTATCTGAATAATATTACTTTTATAGTTACAGGGATAATGTAGGGATAACCTTAGTAATGGAGGAGGAGAAACTTCACATAGTTCAGAAGCTAGACTGTGTTGTGCCATGCACTGCTTCATTCAGAGGTGTGTGTGGGTGTGTGGGTGTGTGAGAGAGAGAGAGAGAGAGAGAGAGAGAGAGAGCGCAATTAAAAAGTTAACAATTTTAGCTACCTTTGAGAAATGGGAAAGTCAGATCTTACGTTTGAAAAACTGTAAATATACTGAGGGCAACCTTGGAATTATAATTGTACTTGATTGCTTTATAAAACAACTTTCCTAGCTCTGACTATAATCATGTGCAACACAGTACTGTAATTCAAAAAGCTGATAACCAAGGAAGAGAATAATGTAGTGGGAGGGTCAGGAGGAGGATCATGAATGGATCTTAACTAGTATTCCATTAGTGAATGTTTGTGCCATGTTCAGTTGTGTCTCAAACTGTAATAAATAAAGGGAGTGTTGCTATGAGAGTCATGTCCCAACTGTGCAAGCTTTTATGACTCCCATCAAATGATTTATGGAACAGCCATGTCACTAAATGGATCAGTGTAATCCTGCAGGCTTTGTTATAACATCTTCCTCAACCTGCTTTTTGCCCCTTCTCTCGGGTTTATACACATTATGCCATAATATATTACAAAAGATGAACTGTTCACCTAGGGATGGTGTACCCTGTTATCTGTAGACTCCACATTACATGGATTGTTAGATGTTACGCTGCTGTGCTACCTGGATCTCACACACTGCTGATGTTAGGTAAAAGGATATGCTAATATTAATATAATCCACATGAAATCTTTTATTTCCCCTCAAGGATTTACATTTTTTCTCATGGTTTCCTTGGTGGATGACAGTGAAGAAATGAAATATCCTTTTCATCCCATTTCTTGTAAGACAGGATGAATTGCACTAATTCCAAACTTCGTTGTGTTGTTGCTGTGTGCCTTGAAGTCATGTCTGATTTATTACGGCCCTACGGTGAACCAATCCTCGGGTTTTCTTAGCAACATTTCTTCAGAGGGGCTTTGTAATTGCCTTTCACTGAAGCTAAGAGAATGTGACTTGCCCAAGGAAATCCAGTGGGCATTTGAACTCTGGTCCAGAAGGAATTTGCAATCTGGTCTTCCAGAGCTTAGTCAACACCCAAACCACTATGCCATGCTGTCTCTAATTCCAAACTATCATGGGGTTAATCAAGCAAATATAGTCATGTCCAGGTGTGTTAATGTAGTCTCTGTGTGCAAGGAGGGACATGGGCACACATGCACTATATCTGCCCCCCCCCCCCCCCTCTGTTTTTTTCTGCCCTTCCACATTGCCTGTTGTGATGAACCTTCTCTATCTGGGAAGACTATTCAGTAATATGGACATACATTTTGATCTTGAGCAGTAAGTAGACCAATAAACTCCTTGCTGCAACATGGTAACATCTTCTGTTGGCTTTCTCAACAAGAATAGAGAGAAAATACAAAAAAAAAACATGTTATGAAGAAAATACAGAAAAACATGTTATGAAAATCATATATTTTACTTCTATAATCATGGCCATCTTATATGGGCAAATATTCAGGATGTTGGTAGTTTTCATTATCTCTCAAGCTATCCATTAATTATGTTGTGATTCAATAAAAACTCTGTTTTAATGGAGACATCTCTGTGGATGCCAAGACTTCAGAAAATGTCAAATTCCCTTCTTGAGGGGACTACTGGAGTGTTAAATAAAGAAGTTTGTTACAGCTACTTATGCTTCAGATGCTGCAAAATAGCAATTGCTGCTGATTGACTACTCTCTTTTTATTTCTGAAAATTGCATCTTAATTACAGGATTATTGTTGTAGAATTTACTGCTTAAAAGTTTTAGTTTGTTCTATTCCTATTTTAAGCTCTGCTGAAGAAGGGGACAGTAGTATATGAAATATTGAACAAATAAGTGAAAGAAAATCAAATACACATGTTTTTGTAAAATGTTAACACAGGAGAATGTAGATCAACAAGTTGTTTATTCTCTAAACTCAGGGCAACATCACCCGAAAGTAGCTGTGTACCATTTGCTTTTTATTGCATTCTAAAACTGCTTTCGTGGTGGCCTGAAAATATCTGCTGTCAGTTGCCTTCTAGGATTAGTGCTGGTGGATGACAGTGACACTCTCTTCAGTCAGCCTCAGATATAAAAGGAGGGTTTAGGAGCCCATTTCTAAAGACAGTGAGTCCTTGACTCCTGATTGTCTAGATCAAGGAGAAGTAATACTACCTCTCTATTCTGCTTTGGTCAGGCCTCACCTGGAATACTGTGTCCAGTTCTGGGCAACACAATCCAGAAAGAATGTTGACAAGCTGGAGTGTGTCCAAAGGAGGGTAACCAAAATGGTGAAAGGTCTGGAAACCATGCCCTATGAAGAGATATTTAGGGAGCTGGGGATGTTTAGCCTGGAGAGGAGATGATTAAGAGGTCAGGTGATATGACAGCCCTGTTTAAATATTTGAAGACGGATATGATTTGTTTTCTGCAGCTACAGAGAATAAGGCCTGGAGCAGTGGATTCAAACTAGAGGAAAAGAGATTCTACCTCAACATTGCTGATGGTAAGAGCTGTTCAACAGTGGAACACACTCCCTGGGAGCATGGTGGAGTCTCTTTCTTTGGAGGTTTTTCAACAGAGGCTGGATGGCTATTTGTCCAGAGTGCTCCAATTTGTATTCCTGCATGGTAGACGGGTGGACTTTATGGCTCTTCTGGTGTCTTCCAACTCTAGGATTCTAGAATTCTAGCATTCCTTTTCCAATCCAGAATAGGTTTTAAATAAAAATCACTGCCTTTTCCTGCCCTCTCCCCACATTTCACAACACACCTCTTGATGTCAGGGGTCTCTCCCTGAAACACTCCCTTTCCCCTCTTTTTTTCTTGCAAATAGTCATGATGGTGGAAGTAGACGTGATGGGTTTGGTGTTTGTTCATTTTATATCTCCTATTGCATTTGACTGTAATTACATCAGCTGCCAGAAGAAATACCTCTCCTGTGCACTTGGCAGAACTTTTATTCCAATGGTAATGTTACTAGGCATATAAGTACAATATGGAAGGAAGGAGCAAAAAGAAGTCTCCCTCTTCTCTCTTCTCTATGCTTTTGTTTCTACAACTTGGAAGGAGGAAGTGAATTGAAATTTTAGTGTTTATGTGGATTTGGAGGCAAGAGCTTTCAGAAATGGTTATGTCTGGTGGGAACAGGTGGAAGAACATTTCCAAGAAAAGGTTTGGAGGTGTTTTTTTAAAGGAGTTCATTTGAGCTGGACATTAAATAACTTCAGTATTGTCATTTTGATGGTACAGGTGTACTTTGGGACATGTTTTCCTTTTACAATAAGCCTGTCTAACTGGGAACCCATGTACAGTACTTTTGATTTGGCCAAACCCACACAAAATAATGCTGTGCTTTTAAATACTCCTGAATTCTGTCACTAGTCTTAACGTAAGCAGACCCATTGGCTCTACTGCTGAATGGGTCGTCACATGTGCTTATTCCAATGATTCACTGAATCTACTCTAGTTGGAACTGGCATTAGATTTAGACCTCCAGTTGTGCTCATTGCTAGTTGTTGCTGTGTTTCTTTGTCAGTTTTGACTTATTGTAACTCTAAAGCAAATATACCACAAGGTTTTCTTTGCAAGGTTTTGTCAAAGAAGAGTTGCCTTTGGCTTTTTCTGAGGCTATGAGAGTGTGACTTTCCCAAGGCAACCCAGTGGATTTCTGTGGCCAAGTGGGAATATGAATCCTGGTTTCTAGAATTGTAGTTTCAATGATCAGCTGTCCTCATTGCTAGTACAGTTACATTTTAGTGGTCACCCCTTCCCACCCCATAGACACATACTCTCCAAGTGTCCTGATTTGGCTAAGACCTGATCCCTTTGTGAGACTAAGATCAAGAAAAAACCCAACTGCTTCCCAATGGGACACAGTCGGGTTGCAGGATGCTGCTGGGAATTATCGCACATAATTTGCAGCCCATTTCACCAGGCAATTGCAGCCTGGCTGCAGCCCAGGTCCCAGGTGCACTTCAGAGGTCACTTTTCAAAGTTGGGAGCTTTCCAGCTTTGAAAAACGGCATCCGAAGTGCACCTGGGATCTGGAATGCAGCCAAGCTGCAGTTGCCCAGCAGAAGTGGCAGCAAATTACATAAGATAATACATGGTACCATCCCGCAACCCGACTGTATCCCATTGGGGAGCAGTCAGGTTTTTTGTCTATGCGATAAGGTCTTTAATCCTCTGCCATCCCACTTTTTCAGATGTTTTCCCTTTTTGTCCTCATCCTATTTCAACTATTGCAAACTGAGCTGGAAGTGCAAAAGTGATTTGCACTCAGTTAACTCAATAGGTGGAAAATGAGAGGAGAGGATGGTGCAAAATCTTGTCCTTCCCATTAGGCTTAAGCAAAAGCAAGCTACTGCAGCCTTTGCTAGCTTGAGTTTTCTTCCTCAGTATCATTTGCTATTCTGAGCACACTTTGAAGTTGCTTGGTCACACATCCCTATTTAAATCTTTGAAATGTTGGGAGTATGTAGACAACTGGCTACCTGCTTGCCTAGAAGCACTCTTTCATATTCTCTGTCAGTGTGTGTCTTTCCAAACCCTTAGAGCTTGCCCTGTTCCTAGAATTCAATATTTAAAATTTAAAACAGGAACATTCTTACTTATCATAGCCTCATTATTACTAAGAATTTTAAAAGTTAGATTGTCATATGAAAGAAACCATATTTCAGGCTAATGTCTGCATTTGCATAAAATGATTCCCAAAGCTTTAACATCTAACCTCTCTTTGCCCAGCTTTTACTGAAGTTGTTACTTTCAAAGACAAAAAAAAGAGAGGCAGCTAAAAATATACCCTCCTGTCTTAATGACATACAGCATTTCGAAACCAGATTCCCAATATCAGAAAGGGCATGCCTTTTCAAAGATTTGAATTATGCTTACTAAATACTTTCTTGAAGTTGATTTCCTGTAGCTGCATAAAATGTTACAATTTAAGCAGAAGTGCATGGGGAGTGGTTGGGATTTTTATATGCTGACATTTTACGGCAATAGTTCAGCTGGAATGTGACCCTGTGTCTTAAACAGGTAATGCAGCAAGTTACTACTGCGCAGTAGAGCTAATAAAGAGTTGTTTGCGGCCCCCTCGAGGCTAGGGCCTTTTAAAATGGAAGCCCTCCCGGCATTTGTTTGTTACTTCTTTGTGTAAATTACCAGAAAATGCATAGCAGGCTAAACAGAGCCAATAAATCAATGGTTTAAGGAGGATGAATACCTGTTACCAATAAATGGGATTTATTCAGCAGGCAGCTCTCTATAAAACTAACATTCTTACCAGATTTTTTGTTAAAGATGGGGATAAGCAGGAAATATTTGAGTACACAACAATGAATTCTCATTACAAACTTTTACTGTCTCAGTAAAGTATATAAAGGCAATTAAGGTCAATGCAGGCTTTTAATGGTGAGAACAAGTCCATTAATAGCCTAGGACTGTCATTCTCTCTCTCTCTCTCTCTCTCTCTCTCTCTTTTTTTTTTCTCTATACTTAATGTCCTTTTACATTATAAGTACTAGCTTCTCTTTAGAGACCAATTAAGCACAAGATGGTAGTATGAGTCTTGCAAGTTGCGTTTGTGTTTATGTCAGAAGCCTGTTTCCATATGTGGCAGATTGTCTCCTGGGTTTATGGTTTCATGCTCAAACATGGACCCTGGAACAACAGGGCAGGAAGCTCAAGTCTCCAAACAGAGCTCTCTAACAGAGAAGGCTAATTGTCTCACAAAATACCATTCCCAGAATTCCATGGCATTGAGTCATGGTAGTTAAAGCAATGTCAAACTGGATCATTTCTGCTGTGCAGATGCAGCCTTGTACTTTAATATATACTCAGGGATGCTTTTATACAGAGTGTGTGTTCTATTTATGGTTGGTTTTTTAAAAAACTTTTTAATGTTTAGTGTCAGTTTCTATAGTTTTAGTGAGATTATTTTAATTGCTTTTACATTTTTCTTGCAACGTTTTAAACTGATTTTATCTGTGAGCTGCCTTGGGTCCCTTTCTAGGAGAAAGGAAGCATATAAATGAAATAAAGAAATAATAAATTATCAATATTATACCGTCAAACATTAAGATCACTATTGCAGTCTTAATAGGCTGGATGCAGTCCATCGTATGGACACTTCCTAAGAATTAATGTACAGTGAACAGATGGAGGAGAAGACATCTGCATACACCTTTTGCTTGTGTTTTCATATTTAAGCTTGGTTGGGTGGGATAAATATGGACAGGCAAAATAGTTTACCTTCTCCTAATATACATACAAGTAGGGAAAATTAATAATGGCCTGCCTGCCAATACTGACCCCACAAGCACCGACATTCCAGGGATCCTGAATCCAGTAGCAACAGCCGTTTCAATGAAACTAAAGTGTCAGAGGCAGGTCATTCAGTGAGGCACACTGCTGAACAGGCTTGTCCAAGATTATTCTGTCAAGCTATCAGGTATGTTTCAAATTGTATTTCTGTACTTCCCTCCTTGAATGTAATATTACTGCTCAAAGAAAAATGACTCCTCCTGTGAACAGATGGATTCACTACAATGGAAAGGCTTTCCCCTGATCTACATTTGATACAATGCAGAGCCCAGGAATGCTACTTTTATGGACTTGCTATGTTGCCTGGAAGATTTTGGGACACATCGTCCAAAAGAGTAGATTTCTCAAGCCATGAGAGAATCCTGACCATAAACCAGCTTTCCTAGGCTTACAAGCCCCTCACACAGATCCCACATTTGTATGAATACATGAATCTCAAAAGTAATTATCACCCCTTTCCTTTGTTCAAGAAATAATTTGTTAAAGGGAACTGTCAAATGCAAATTTACCCTTTCTTTATCTTAATGGCCCATCTGGAATTTGGAAGTGATAAACTCTACAAATTTAGATGCCTTCATCTTATAAAGAATCTTTGGAGAATCTCTTTAGCATATTAAGTGAAACCCAACTTCAAAGGAATTACTGTTGGTGCCCACCTGATTCTCAGAAGTCTTGTTAACATTGGCTGATTCTGTATTCGCATCTGAAATTAGTTCAGCCCCATTGTGTTAGCATGAGTGGCTGAATAACAGTGTCTACCAAAAAAGAAAAGAGACCTGGCAAACCAAATCTCCCTTGATTGTGCAAGGCAAGAAAAGTGATGGACAGAGAAGTACCTTTTTATATACAAGAAATCCTATTTAAGAGGAAGTTCCACTCAGCTACTAAACATCATTTGCCATCCTTGTCATCCCTTTGTGCAACTGGGCCAATTATGACTCTGTCCTCTGCTCTTAGGCCTACTAACTGCTTAAATACTGCAAGAACAAACTCTTCTTTTAAGTCTTATGCCAACCTTTTTTCTTTGGCAGTTATATCCTACCATTGCTGTTCCATCTCCCTTGAACAGTGGTTCGCAACAGAGATGTGAGATGAAATTTCACGGGGTTCAGCAAAGAGTGGGCTGTGTCCTTGAGAGATGAGTCACAAGACATCACTCATTTTTCTCTGAATAAATTAGGATCTAATTGTTCAGTTTAGATTTGCATTTTATGCACTGTATTAAAAGTGTATTTTTAAAGTTCAATTTGTTCACCTGCAGTATTGTATGTGGTTCAGTTTGTGGTAGAAAAATTAGAAAAATTAGAAATTAGACATCTTCATCTTCCAATGTGATAATACTTCTGTAGGGAGTGTGAATATTTCCTAGGGATGTGAGGAATAGAAAAGGTTGGGAAATACTGTCCTAGAGGAAACACTAAGCCCCAGACATTTTGCATTGTAAAGCAAAGGCCTAGACAGCATCACCCAACCTATACTATGTAGAAAACACAACCAAACTGGTAGCCAACTCTTACTTGATGAAAGAGTATCTTCCATAAAACCCAAGTCCAGCAGCCTCACTTAGAAGGTATACTGCACACCATACATACATGTCTGTAGTCCAAAAGCTCAACACAGTTCTGTTCCTCTCCACATCCATTGCACACTGTGGCCACCTCTCTCAGAATAATGGTGCAATTGATCCTGCTTGGTATTAAACTCATCCTCTCCTAGGCTTCTTCAAAGAAAAAAAAAATCTTCCTATGCAAGATGCCAATTGTATCCTATTCTGGGGAAGTGCTAGTCCTCTGAAGATGGAAAGGATATATTTCTTCCAGCTAAGACTATATGCCCTTCTTGTGCTAACTCCCAAACAAACACATATATACAGGTTATTCTATTCTACCTTTTAATTTTTAAAACATAATTTCTACAATTGTTTTACAGTTTAACTTTAGTGGTTGACTATTCTGCTTTCCTTTGCTTCTGTATGTTTGTGTGTGTGTGCTTTTGTTTAGTACACTTATGTACATCCTGCTTTTCTATGTGGAATTGTTGTGTTAGTAGTAGAACTACCTGCCTGTACACCAGTATTCTGGGCTGGTTTAATATTACAAGCCCAGTAGCCCATCTATGTGGCTCAGTCATCGTTGTTGTTATTGTTGTTGTTTGCCTTCAAATTATTTCCAACTTACGGCAACCATAAAGTGACCCAATCATGGGGTTTTCTTGGCAAATTTCTTCAAAGGGTGTTTGCCATTGCCATCCTCTGAGGGTGAGGGCGACTTGCCCACAGTCACCCCATGGGTTTCCATGGCTGAGCTGGGAACTGAACCCTGATCTCCAGAGTCATAGTCCAATGCTCAAACCACTACAGCACAATGGCTCTCTCTGTGTCTTACCATTCTACAATGTTCAGTGCTCTGAATGGATATTGGGAAGACTGTAAAAAAAATACTACACCTAGAATGACTTTGCAGAGAATCCATACTGTAGGGTTGTGTCTCCTTATGCAACTCTCCAGCGACAGCACTCCACGTGCTGTCACCCCTGGATTAGGAGAGTTTCCAAATCCCAAAGCAATGTGGAAACCATAAAACAGAATAAAATAAATTGAAACCAATTTAAAGAATCCATATATTAGAATCGGAATAAATATACCTCTTAAAAACAACATCAGAAACAGGTTTCAACAGGCACCGTTGCCGAAGGAATAATTGAAGTCATTTTCTTCATATCTCAGATGTTTATTTTATTTTACTTTATTTATGTTCCTCCTTTCTCCCAATACGGAACCCTAAGCAGCTTAAATTAAAACTAAATGTAGCTAAAACAATATATAGGAAAAAATCCAATCAAAACATTACTTTTAAACAGATAAAATGTAATAAAAAGACAAAACCACAGCACACCCCATTAAAAGATCTTCTGCCACAATAAGTAGATAGCCAAAGCTATAAAGACAGTCAGCCCTTCTTATACACAGATTTTTTATACACGGATTCAAGCATACATGGTTTGAAAATGTTCCAAAAAAGTATAAATTTCAAATATCAAACCTTGATTTTCCATTTTTTATAAGAGACACCATTTTGCTATATCATTATACTTAATGGGACTTGAGCATACACAGATTTTGTTATCCACGGGGGATCTTGGAACCAAACCCCAGCGTATAAGAAGGATCCACTGTAAAAAGATCTATATCTGGCAGTGGAAAGATATCAGAGAGAAGGTGGACCAATCCTCCTGTGGCAGGGAATTCCACAATCTGTGAGCAACCATTGAGAAGGAGCTCTCCTGCGTCAGCCACAGACAAGCAGGTTTGGGAATGAGAAAAAGCCATTCCCAGAAGGCTGTAATACTCACCAGGCTCAGTAGGAAGATATTGATGGTAGAGAAAGCCTATCATGAAATGTTCACAGCAAGATTTGTTCAAAAGGGGCTTCCCCTTGACTTCATCTGAGATTGAGAGAGTATGACTTGCCCAAGGTCACCCAGTGAGTTTCCATGGCTGAGCAGGAATTCAATCCCTGGTCTCCAATGTCATAGTCCAATACTCAAACCATTACACCATGCTGGCTCAATAAATAAATTATAAAATTATAAAACAATGAGGAAGCAAAAGGCATAGAAACAATTTGGGATTCAACCAATCCAAATGCATGAGAAAGCACAACTGATAGATTATCCAGTTTGTTTTCCCGACCAACGGGAAGGCCTGCGACAGGGACATAGCCAGGATTTTGGTAAGGAGGGGTCCAGACTAAGGGCCACCATTTTCGGGGGTAAATGGGGGGTAAACACATTTCAAATACATCAGGGTATTAAAGTAATAAACATAATTTTTGTGAGTATTTTTGCATTTAAAACTCATTTTCAAATTATGTTCAATTTGAAAATATAACATTTAATACATTGTAATTAACGGAAGGGGGGAGTCCGGATCCCCCGGACCCACACATCCCCAGCTACGTCACTGCCTGCGGTTGGGTTCAGCTACAGATACACTGAAGTTACCAGATCCCATCTGATCCTGGAAGCTAACAAGTGTCAGTCCTGGTTAGTATCCACTGTGGTTTGTTTCAAGGACCCCCTGTGGATAACATAATCCATGGATATTCAAATTCCATTAAATACAGTGGCATAGTAAAATGGTGTCCCTTACATACAATGGCAAAATGAAGGCTTACTTTTGGAGAATATATAATTTCATGACATGGATGGGGGACTGCCAAGGATACCAGATGCTGTGGGCTGTAGTTCAGAGGATGGCAATATCAAACAGACTCTGGTTATTCCTTGTCTAAGAAAACCCTATGGAATTCATAGGGTTGCCATAACTTGACAGGAAACTTGAAGGCACACACAGAAGCATGTTTATGGTTCTCTTCTAACCTTTCCAGTCATCATGCAGAGCTGGATAAAGAGGGTTGGGGCAATGCACATGCCCTAGTGTTCTCCCTGTGCTTCTAGTTTTCTGACACTTACATAGGGCTACAATTGCTCCAGGAATTAAGTTGCTTCATAAGTGACTAATTACTCCAATAAAGCAAATAAGTAAAGAATTTGATTTTTTTAAAATTAACTTAAGATTTTTGAAATAATTTGTTTGCTTAACAATTATTTACCAGAGTTTTGAAAACGTTGTTAGCCTTTCACGACAGCTTTGTTTGGGTTAATTGAATAATTTTAATTAAAATTGCTGAACTCAATCCATCTAACGGTAAGTTTAGCCCCAAAGGCAGTACTTGGTTAAAAAAGTTCAAAGAAAATTAATATTTGAAGCTTGAAAAATACTCAGTAGGTTTGCCAGCTGCATTGGAACAGAGGTTAATAATCATGCTTTCACATACCCCGACGTAAGTTTAATTCCCTTTTTTGGATAAGATTACTCATCAAATTAATTGGTCTCAGTCCCCAAGAAGAGGAATAGGAGTAACTTGATTATTTGTAATAACATTTCACAGTGATCTGCTAAACATTTTTAAGCAGTACTCTTTTGCTCAGTGTGTTCATGACCTACAGCTGTTTAATGATTATACTCTGCATTTTGCCTACATTTTTGGGAAGATATTATCTTTCGGAAGATATTGATATAGCAAAGTACCTTTCACCTACCGAAGGAGCTCCAGTAGCCAAATCATTACCAACTGATTAGTGCAGGTTTTTCCAAATTCTGCACAGTTTAAGCCAGGCTTCCCCCCCACACACACACACACACAGCACTCCGATTGATATTTAAAATGATCAGGTTTCTGAGACTATGGAGACCATTGAATAATTATGATTTGCAATGTAAAAAGATTTTAGTTGGTGAACTTTGACCTACCCTTTGCATACATACAGTCAGCCCTCTCTATCCATGGATTCTGCATTCATGGATTCCACTATTCACAGATTGAAAATATTCTCCTCCCTCCCTCAAAAAAAAAAATTCCAAAAAGCAAATCTTCATTTTGCCATTTTATATATGAATTGCCATATCTTTGTATCTAACAGGACTTGAGCATCTACAAATTTTGGTATCCATGTGGGGTCCTAGAACCAAACTCCAGTGGATACCATAGACCTATTGTATTGAACTTAGATTTAAAGGTACTATCAGTTGGGTAAAGCATTTATGTATGTATGTGTGTATGTATGTCTCTGTTTATTTGATATATGTCCCCCCAGAACAAGAAGCCAAGGTAGCTCTCAACAAAATTTAAAAGGAAACAGCTGGATGAAAACAGCAACAGATGAGAAAATTAAAACATCTGGTTAAAACATAACTTTATTGAATATAACGTTTGTTTGTTTTTATATCAGTAGCTTGATAATCCAGTTGTTGGTTCCAGCTAGAGCACAAAGAGCTAAATCTAACTATTAGTTACAACTAGAGTCATTAAATCAATGTAACTTCCATAAATGCTCTTTAACATTCACATTGATTCCATAGATCTATAATATTTGGACCTAACAACTAGATTTGGGGCTTGGGACATAGTCATCAATAGTATTGCCATTTCCAGGTTTTACTATTTATTTAGACCTATGGCTGGATCTGATATCAATTCCATATTGCACTGCTAAGCAGAATCTATTCTTGTTCATCAGCAACTGAAAAGCGAATTGTCAGTTTGTACTTTTATTCTCATGGCTAAGTTGTAAATACTGTATTTTCAGACCATTTAAAATTCATGTTTAAATAGGACTGCTTGTTTGTTTTTACTTTTATATATAAATTACCATATTGGGAGAAATGTGGGAGATTGATTGATTGATTGATTGATTGATGTAGTGGGGGATGTAATTTCATTATCATGTTGAAGAAAGAATTAACAGGCAGTCCAGTTGGTTTTTGTACATGGAATAGGAAGGAAAGCCAACCTGTACTTCATCTCAGATAACAAAATGTCCTGGAATGGCTCTGGTTATGGATAGGCTGGTTGTGTTACAGTGATTTTCATTCCATCCCTAAAACAAACAAACAAACAGACAAAAACCAGCAACAACAATTGATTCCAGATATAACATCTGCATGATCTTGTACGTCCATTATAAGCATTTGGTGAACACGTAGATAATTGTTACACAGATTCATTTGTTCATATAGCTTTATATCAAGCAATCAGATTATTAAAAAAAACCAACAAAATAATGTGATTGATTGAACGCTGCAATAAAGTATGTGTCATAAACATGCACAAAATGAATAAGCAAACAAAAGTTTTCATTGACCACCATGTCCAAAAGACAATGTTGGGAAAGTTTTGGTGAGGGAAATTCTTTCTGAATGTACAGTAAGTCATTGAACATAAGCCATTTCCTTCACATCTGGAGGGAAAATGCAAATGCTATGACACAAATCATCTTTCATTAGAAATCCTGCCAATAAAATCATAGCCCCTCTTCCTTTCAATTTTCAAACAGTCATGATATTAGGAAAATTGATTGGGGATGCATAGATCTGTAAAGTTTATGTGCGCAGGCTTACTCATTTCTGTGTTGTGTGGAAGAGAGGAACAGTTGTTGAAGTCTAGAAAGAATACCAACAAGTCTTCAGCCACTACAGCTCTCCATTTGCCACTTAAAGTGATCACCTTTCTCTGACTAATTGGTGGTGAATAAATGAGCTGATTACATCAACTACATTGTAGCAATTCAGCTTTTTTGAAGACAGAGAGATAAGCCCACTCACATACATATCTAGGCTTGATGGGAGCAAGTGGGAGGATTCTAGTTTCATAACTGATATTTGCAGCAATTTGTTTTCAGAACTTGAGTGATTGTGTATAGAAGTGTACTTACAGGGGGAAAAACATACTATAGCAGGTTCAAGAGATCAGTCTGATTGATTCTTTGTATTTTGGGGAAAAAAGTGTTATTTCTTTTTCTTGAAATTCTGTTTACACTTAGCCGGGATTTAAGAATTCAGTAGTCAGTGCTGAAGTATGGCTGGGATGCAGGATGCAGCCAGGCTGCACTCGCCTGATGGAATCAGCAGCGAATTATGTGCAGTAATTCCCGCCTGCATCCCGCAACCCGACTGCATCCCATTGGGGTGAAGTCAGGTTTTTTGTCCATGCAATAAGCTCCTAAGATAATTACATAATTAAACATCTGGTCTAGAGGAGATACACACACACACACACATATTACTGCTATCATTATTTTTTCCCCACTGTTGTGCTACTGAATCTTGGTGGCAAACTGAGAGCCTTATTGCATGAGAAAACAAGCTGGAAAAGGAGCTGGAGAGTAGAGGTTTTCTCCTTGTGCCTTACTACATGAAATTGTAGCACTTCAGTTTTCTTCTTGCGGGGAGACCGTTGTGAAAGTATGTCTTTTGTCAAACTAGAAAAAAGGCATGCTTTTATTACTGTCTCCTGTGGGAAGAGAACATAAATGTTACATCTCATGCAATAAGGCATGGAGAAAGCCACTACTCTCCTGCTCCTTTTCCACATTGTTTTCTATTGCAATAAGGCTCTCAATGACAGCAGTATCATGCTGCCCTCTTGGGCTCCAGTGGAAAAGGGTGCTAGTCACACAGAAGATACCCATCCCTGTTCTAGGTAAATCTGAATAATATTCTACTGCCTGTTCACTGGGCATATGCTTTGGCAGACAGCAGCTCTCCTTTTTTGGATTGTTCCTTCACAAGCCACAGTAAAAATTACTTTCCTGAAACACAAAACAAATGGATTGTTAAAGCAATAGTGAGCCTCAGGGCATAAGGGGAGAACAGGATGAAGTTTTTGTTGAGTTGTTGTTGTTTTTTCTCCCCAAAAGGGTTTGAGAGGCAGTTAGAATATTGCAAACTCTCACGATGTTGGTAGAAATGCCATTGATTACCAAGGAAAATTGGAAAATTGACCAGTTTTCCTCTCCTGTTTCTCTTGCTGTAGGATAAGAACTTTCAGGTTTTCAGTGTAACAGTTAATTAGAATGGCAGAACTTGCATAACAATGCCATTTTTAATGATTTCCTGCAAGCTATTCCCCCTCTGGCTAGTAGCAGCAACATGATATTATTGCTTTGTCATTCATTTTGCCAGGTGCACTCTTTTCAACCATCTTTTTTCTGATTTATTTAAAGGAATTTGGAAGAAAAAAAAAGGAAGGAAGAAACTCTGAGAACAGTTGTAAAAGGAAAAGACTTGTTTGGTCACCAGCTGCAACTTCTTGGTATAACATCTTTATATACTTTTTTCTTGCTATAACATCCTTATATTCATTGGCTTATTTCATGACCAGTTTCAGGGGCTGGCATTGCTCTGAACCTGTTGCCCCAGCAGAAAATCCATTTTAAACTTGAATCCTCCTTCTCACTCTTACCGCTTGTTGTTATATCTCAGCCAAAAGCCATAACAGGAGCAAGAAGGACAATTTGCCTTCCTTCTTTACTCTTGGTAGATGGGTCCAATCAGGGACAGCAAGTGACTGGGCAGGGATTTTACTTAAATTTCTCTCTCACTGGTCAGAAACAGAAAAAAGGAAAAAGAAAAAGGCAACATTGGCTTATTAGTTGTCAGGCAGGAAGGGGGGTCAGGTTCTTAAAACAAGCAATAAAAAAAAGAAAGGAATGGAGGTGGGGAAAATAGAGTAGGAAAACTCTTCAGATGAAATGGCCAGGTTCATAAAATAGTCCAGCTGAGGAACCAAATCTGGAGCAGCTGTTTAAAAAGGCCAACAGGGCATATCTTGGTTTCACAGATCACCTTCACTAGCTGGGCTGACAAGCTAAAATAGACCTCCCAGATATGATCAGTGTGACACCACAGAGCCACAACTTTTAGTATAGCAGTTCCCTTTGCTGAGAAGTGTCGCAGTGGCACCAATGGCACCTGGCTTTACTGAGAGTTCCCCTAGACTGAATAGGCTGGACCCATTTCATATTGCCTTGCAACTGGCTCAAGGGCTTTCAAAGTACAAGCTAAATCACACATTTGTGCCACTGCAATACTTATGGAGAAGACTGAAAATGGGTGACATGAACCTTCTCCGTTTTCTGCCTAGGTGCTCACTGTGAAAGGCCAGGGTCTAGGGCCCTGCTCGTTCTTCTTTTATCTCAGTACAGACCTTCTAAATAAAGTGTACCTTGAAATAGAAAAATATTTTTTACAAATTTTCAAATATTTTCAGATATTATATCCATCCCTAAACTGAATTTTTACAACTAACATCTCAATAAAGTAAATGTCCTTTGAGGTGGCCATGCACCCTAATTTACCGAAGATGGTCTTCTGTGGGAAAGGCTGTCTGAGGACAACGCTCAATTTGAAGACATCCTCTGTATTAATAACTGCTTAGTCCAAGTCCAGTTTGGAGAATCATAAGCAGAGAGCCAGAGATTGCGCCATAACTGCCCGCACCCAGGCAACAGTCTGAACAGTTACCCAGATTATCTGATCATAAGTTTCTCTACTATGGTGAGGATAATTTCTCTTTATATGATTTAAGTACTTATTTCTAAATTTGCATCTGTATATCTAAATTAGTACATGTGTATTTTGTGCAAATCTGCACCCTGCTTTGGTCCTCCTTTTTTTATTTATTTTTTTATTTTTATTTTTTTTTTATTTTTTGGCAATGCATAAGCGGCCACCCACATCATCACAAATAGCACAGGGGACAAACTAAACATGCTGGTGCTGGAATTATATTTTCACATACCACGTTTACTGCATTGGAAGCACTGAAACATAGTACAATGTATTTATTTGCATTTACTTAACTGGGGAGAGCTATATATTTACTTTCTGCCATATGGCATCAAAGGTGGTTTGCAAGGAGGAGGAGTTAAAAACAAGCTAAACCAGTGTGGCTATTAAGGAATAAGAGCATACTCAATAGCATGTCAGTTTTAAACAGAGTTGGGAAAAAGCTTTTCCTCATGAATCCCTCTGGAAAATTCTGGGAGATGTCCATAAAATGATCCCCCCAGAACAGCTCAGCAAACCTTCTCCATGTGATGAGGCCTAGGAGAAGTGCTATCATTGTCCGCTTTATCAGAAAGGCCCAAAGAACTTTGGCATGGGACAGACCACCCAAAAAGAGCGGCCTGCCGGTGGCCACATTTCCCCCAGAGGGAAGCCACAGCCACCAAACTGTGTGGCTTCACTCCAGAGGAAAAAGAACCTGGAAAAAAATGGGTTCTTTTTGAGCTGCAGGGGTGGCGTAACAAGTGCGCCACTGGTGCACTCATTATGTAAGTGCTGCACGGGAACATGCGAATGCCACATGGCACTTATGTAACAATGGCAGCACCCGTGTACACAGAGTGCAGCCATTGTTATGCCACCCACATGTAGTAGGGTTAGGGACCATGCGGTTGCCGTGCAGTCCCTAACCCTAGAATCGGCACCGGTATGTCGCTTGCTGGCAGTATTACAGCGCCTTTGACATCCTTTTATTTCCATCCAATACCCTTTGCAGTCATTGATGTCACTTTATTACCTGTAGAGGAAAAGCCCTATATAATAATAATAATAATAATATGTTTTATTTATATACCGCTATTCCAAAGATCATAGCGGTGAACAGCAAGTAAGCTAATTAGCAAGTAAGCTAATTTGCCCCCAACAGTCTGGGTACTCATTTTAGCGACCTCGGAAGGATGCAAGCCTGAGTCGAGCTTGGGCCCTTTTGCTGGTCTTGAACTCGCAACCTTCTGGTTTCGAGTGAATGGCTGCAGTACAGGCATTTAACCACTGCGCCACCGGGTTCCTTTATTATGTGTGAGATAGGATGTATCATTTTAATTGTTTAGTCAGTGGTAAATGAAATTGTTGCAGCGATATGGTTAAAATTTCAAACTGAATTTCAAATCTTGCAGCTGCTAGTGAGTGTCAGGGGAAAAAAACAAATATGTGAAGTCAAAGGCTTTCATGGCCAGTATGCATAGTTTTTTGTGGGGGTTTTTTTGGGGGGAAGGGGGCTATGTGGCCATGTTCTAGAAGAGTTTATTCCTTATGTTTCATCAACATCTGTGGCTGGCATCTTCAGAGAATGCCATTGTCTAAAGCCCAAAAAACCCACAAAAACTATAAAAAACCCAAATATGTTGTATGCTGTTTTTGCAATGTTTCATTTTAATAATATATGGAGCTGGGTATATAATAATATATCACTGTTGTGCATCAAACTTTAGGAACATAGATGGGTGCTTATCCACTGTACTTCTGCTCTCCACAAGCCAGAAAATGGCTCTACTTGTACGGCTGTAGCAGGTGACAGGTGGGTTAGGTGAGTCATTGCATAAGGTCAGCAGAGAATTCCATCCTGTGCAATGACTGCCCCTCACCCTCAAAAAGTGCTTCCACAAGCATCAGCTAGTGTATAACTCAGTAATAGCAATAGGAATATCAATAGCAAGTACATTTCTATACCGCTTATCAGTGCACCTAAGCACTCCCTAAGCGGTTTACAATGTGTAAGTGAATTGCCCCCAACCATCTGGGTATTCATTTTAGCAACCTCGGAAGGATGCAAGTCTGAGTCGAGCTTGAGCCCTTTTGTTGGTATTGAACTCACAACCTTATGGTTTATGAGTGAGTGGCTGCAGTACAGGCGTTTAACCACTGTGCCACTGGTTTGTTGCTGTTGTTATTGTTTTTACTATTGTCATTAATTACACAGTTAGTATACAATTTAAAATAGTGTGGCCTGATTTCTTCCTCCAATTACACTTCATGTTGTAAGCATTTCTTGACTATTGGCCTAAAGGCCCTAAAGGCATCAGATCCCATCTGATCTTGGAAACTAAGCACGGTAAACCCTGTTTAGTACTTGGATGAGAGACCACCAATAAATAGCCAATGCTGTAGTGCTGTAGGCTGTATTTCACAGGAAGGAACTGGCAAAGCCGTCTCTGCCTAAAAAAACCCTATGTAATTCATGGGATCACCATATGCTGACAGGCAACCAGAAGGAACACACATATACATACTACCCTCTGGTTGCAAACTCTGAGCAATACCTGCTGTAGATATTGATATATGGGCACCCAAGTTTTTACATATTCAAGAGATGCCTTCAGCATTTGATCTTGTATCAGAACTTTATTGAACAATATCAGTATTCTTTTAACCAATAACAAAGGGATACTGCCAGATGTTAGCAATTAATTATTGATGTACATTGGGAATACTGTAGTTAAGAGACTATTCTGAATACAGAGGGCATTTTCCCTACCATCCCTTTCTTGAACAGCATGGATAGTTGTTAAATGTCTCTTCACCATCTCACCCCCATTTCTTTATGAATTAAGTGCTCAATTCTTTCTGGTGGTGTGGAGGACAGTCAAATGATATTCCCCCTGGCAGGTTATAATATGACCTGCAGAAATCAGAGTCTGGAAGAGATGGGTTTAGAAGGGAACAATGAGAATGCTGAAATGTGTTTTCCTTTCTTCCATGTGAGTGTGAAAGCTGTTTCTTGGCTTTTTTGTTTAA
>NC_056522.1:140888408-140923004 GCF_019175285.1 Sceloporus undulatus
ATGGGTATTGCAGTACAAGACTTGCATTACCAATATAAAAGCTTATAATAGTGGAGTTATTATGTTTTTTAATGTGCTGAATGCAAGCAAGGGATGCAATTAGCTCTGTGTACAATCTACTCTCTTAAAAAGATTCTAAGAAAGACACAAAGGCATGCAAAGTACCAAATACGTTATCAGCTGGGTATATACGCTACTTTCTAAAGCAATTCTTTCTAAGATCCTGTTTGTATAGACTAGACATTTTTCTTCCAGCTCTATGGACTGGAAATTCTGGTTAGTACCATATGGAGGGAATTAAACAAGACTTTACATCCTAGCCTGTTCTGTCCTAGTACAATTATTAATTATTCATTTCATTTAAAATAAGATAATAAAATATCACTGAAAAAACCCACAACAGAATTTGAACAGTAAGACCTAAATTCTTGGAGGCCATGTGCAGCCTCATGTACTTTGCTCTATATCAACAACTATGCAAACCTGGGCATTTGTGGAAAAATTCTGTCATAACAACTGTGCAAAGCTGTGCTTTCATTAACAATTCTCCCCCCTTCTCTTAGTATATAGTAGAATATCCAATATTTTTTCCAATATGATTTACAGATTTTACTAAATCATCCAGTGAATGGTACCTTGTTTTTAGAGTACATGTCTGCAAATGAATGATGATTACATCATGTACTCTAGCTTGCTATTCTTTTTTGTTTACACAACAGCAAAAGGACTTACATTTTCTTAGTAAAATGTATATAGTGTAGATCAGAAGTAGCAAGCTTTTTAGAGGGGAGGTATATTATATGCCCTCCCCCAACACAACAAAGGCTGCATTTCTACATTTGCTGAAAGTCAGCAATGCCTACGCAATGCAAACTGGCAGATGGAGTATTTTCTTCTCTTACAGAAAGGAACGAAGAAGTAGATGGAAAACAGAAGTGAACCTCCACTCACATTAAAAAACATGGAATAGATATTGGGATAATACTAATGTATTATCATTTTTGAAATGTTTGAAAGTAGGTATTGCTCAGCTGCTCATCAGATATGCTCAGAAGAACCATTAGTCCATTATTCTGTACCTTGCTTTTAGTCCCTATATAAACAGCATGATTGGTAAGATCCAAAGTATAGAATAATTCGGTATACAGACCAGTTGCTTTTCTACCTGGAAAACAGCATAGACTTGGGAGGAAACAGATTCACTGCTCTTTTATCACAGGAAGATGATGGGCATGTCTATATGTACCATTTATACTAGTTTCCCTACAATCACTCTCATATTGCCCTATCCAGATGACACAGGGCCAAAGCCCCCATTTAAGTGCACACTATCTCCATGTCAGAAGGCCCATTCCACACCAAATCTGTGCCATCCCTGTCAAAAACAAATTTTAAAAACCTACCATTTGCTCCAGATTTCTAAGAGTATTCTGGGGCAACGCCAGGCAGCTATTTACACAGTATCCTGCTTTGCCAAATGGCAGTGCTGCCCCTAGCACAGGTCACCCCCTCTGAGTTGCCCATCCATGTAACTGATGTTGAGTGTCTTATTTTTCATCTCAGAGGGACTGTCCATGTTAACAGCCACCCAGAATCACTCCAGAATGTGAATGCAATGGGGAAAATTCTGAGCATCTTCAGGGCAGAATATTCCTGGAGCAACACAGAGTATTCTGGCCAGTGTAGACCTGCCCAATGCCATACAAACACTGTCCTAGATTGCCATCACACTCTCCACTTGTATTACAATAAGTCTTACTGAACTCACTAGTACTGTATGGAGCTGCAATGTATTTTTCCCAAGTTCTTATCTGAACTTCTCTAATCAGCAAAATTGATGTTTGTAGCAATTCCTGTAATAGTGCTGAACATTAAACAAATCAGACTCTTGCCACTGTGTTGGAAAAGGTTAATATGAAATTAGTAATTTTAATTATTCTTACAGGAGTACCAGAACTAGAGTGTGTCAGATCGATTCTGTTATCCTTCACAGTCCAGAAATCCAAATCAATATAGGTGAGATAGAATGAATGAATGCTAAAATTCATACTATTTAGATCTTTACTATATTCAGGACTGGATCTTAGTCTAAGTAGGAGAGTCTTACCCCACAGTCGTAAACTGGGCTGTAATCCCCCCTTGTTCATACCATGGGGCATGGATAACCAGTCAATTTACAGTTGTGTACAATAAATGCCAATGGAAAACCCAAGACATCCAACTGGTAAGTTAGGTCCAAAACACACTGCAGAAATAATCCAGTTTGAGATCACTTTCAGTGTCCTAGCTCAGTGCTAGTGAATTCTGGGAACTGTAGTTTTGTGAGACATTTAGCCTTCTCTGTCAGAGAGCTCTGGTGCCACAATGAACTACAATCCCCAGGATTCCCTAGCACTGATCCAGGGCTGTTAAAGCATTCTCAAACTGGATTATTTTTGCAATGTGTTTTGGACCCAGGTTTTCATATTAGTTTGTATCCTTATTGGTAGTAGACCGACTGAATGGATGGGGTTTACATAAGTGTAGACTAATGTTTAATAATAGATTCAGTGGTTCTGTTTTACTTCTTTTTATTTATCTATGTAATTTATATCACATCCTTTCTCTCTGTCAGCAGCTGGGACATTGCATTTGGGACCTGCTGAAGCTTCTGAACAGTTTCCAAAGGGAGCCCACATTATTATAATAATCCAGCAGGGATGTAATCAAGAAATGTCCTACAATGGCCGGTTCTGCAAACAAAGCAACATAATAAGGGCAGACATGTTTTGACTCTGCTGTGTCTTCATCCATGGCCAGTATTGGAGCCCAGTCCTTTTCATCTAACAATTCTTCTCACCAGTCAAAGCCCAAATATACTGGTGTGGAATTCCTCACTCAAGAAGAACAGGATGCCTCTTGCCTTTAGATGCCTAGTCCATGGAAGGTGAAGGTGACAAGCACTTCTGTTCTTATAATGTAAGGAATTCTACCTTAATGTTCATAAATCTCTGTCCAGTGAAAAGATTCAAGCCCCATGGTCCTACTACTTTGCCTTTGGTACTACAAAATTGTATGGACTATGTATTTATGATATACATAATTGTCCACTAATACCAGGGACAAAATGGGGAACAAATTCGAGACCAAACTGTAGGACAACTGCAGGACAAAACTCAGCCCAAAATGTATGACATTTAAGAAAAACGGAGGACCTTAAATGTCCTATATTTTGGGCTGAGTTTTGTCCTGCAGTTGTCCTACAGTTTGGTCTTGAATTTGTCGTACAATTTGTCCCTAGTAATAGTGGACAATTATGGCAACCCTAGTATGGATCACTGAATATGTCAATTTACTGGAAACTGACTCTTAAAATGTATTTATAATTGTATGTGTGTATGTGTCTGTGCATATTCATCTGTGTGCCTTCAAGTCATTTCTGACTTATGGCGACCCTCAGGTGAACCTATCACAGGGTTTTGTTATCATGTTTCTTCAGAAAGGGTTTGCCATTGCTATCTTCTGAGGCCGATAAAATGTGACTTGTCCAAGCTCTTCCAATTGGTTTACAAAGGCAGTTTAATTTATTTATTTCCTTATGGTTGGTTTTTTATTTTGTCAGTTTTATAAGTCTGGTCCATAACTTTTTTATTCCCTTCTGAATCAGTCTTCACAAAGTAGAAGTATTTTTCTGTTTGAGTCTGGATACGGTTTCATTTCCTACACTTGATCATTGAGTCGTAATCCTTTTTCAAACTTATTCTTTACAAAAACAAACAAACAAACAAAAACAAATCACAAATATCTGAATTGTATTACATTTTCATTTATATTGTTTTTAAATGCTGCCATCTGGTGGAAATCAAGTGGTAAAACTGATACCGGTGGGTTACACAAGTAAGAATTAAGTAGTATGCTCCCATTACAGTTTGGCATGCAGTGACCAGTTACGATCATGACACTGATGAAACATTGGCTGGACTCAATGTAATATAAAGAAAGCTGGAGTGAGTGAGATTAAGGTTAAAATTCACTACTTGTGTATCTTGCTCAGTTGCAATGCACATTTTTCTTCTGCATAA
Source organism: Sceloporus undulatus (assembly GCF_019175285.1). Lineage (NCBI taxonomy): Eukaryota > Metazoa > Chordata > Lepidosauria > Squamata > Phrynosomatidae > Sceloporus > Sceloporus undulatus. The sequence continues at coordinate 140,892,470 of NC_056522.1, forward strand.
AAGAGGACCCAAAATTCTCCAATTAGGCAAGTGTAATGGTGAATTTATGGCCACCCTCAACAGCTTCCAGTTTTAAGTGAGGATTTATATGTATGAATGAGCTATATAATAAAATTCAGGAGAGAAATGCTTCACTAATGACCATTGCCAGCTGTTTGTTACAGATACAGATAAGACACTGGTAGAGGTAGGTAATCTTCTAAAGGAGATGATGGACAGATAACTAAACTCTATGCAAGAATTTGGCTGCTGGTGTCAGGGGCTCACATCCATGCCAGGGCCTGTGCAATACAAATGTAAGATAATTTTGCTGGCCTTGACAAGCATTAACAGAGCATCAGATGACATGCCATTGGCACAAGGACTTTGCCGTGCTGTTTTGTTATTTATTTATTTGGGATGTTTCTGTATTGCCTCCCAGCCCACAAGGGCTCCCAAGGCAATGAATAAATACAAGCAATTAATACTCTTTAAAAATCCTTTTAAATCCTAAGATACAATTTCAAAAAAGTTAAAATGAGCAGTTTCAAATATTAAAGCCACATGGAACAGCACTGTTTTGGCTGCTCACTGGCTGCTCAAAAGAAATGGAGCCCACCTAACTATCTTAGGTAGGGAGGGATACTGGTACAGGAAAAGCCCTGTTATGTTTGCATACCAAGCTAATTTCACGCGGGTCTGGGGCATGCAATAGGCACATTGTTTCAAGCACGTTCATCAGTATGCCGTTTTGTATGTGTGTATTCCATATATATATATATATATATATTCCTTCCAGTACAAGCAGTAATGTTCCTCTGTTGCAGGGGAGCTCAAGCTGTGGGGAATACTTTTCATCTCTGTTTCTTCTTGTGAGGCAACTGGAAGACTCTTGTGAAGACAATGGTGGGCTTAATAGAATTTTGGTCTGATCCATCATGGTCTTTCTTATGTTCTGAGCTTTTATTTGACAAAAGAGCTTGTCTATCTCTCCTGCTCAAATCCCAGTGAGTTACAGGGAATCAAAGTGAACAATGTCCTAAGTGCCATTTGTCCCACCTCTCTGGGACCAATGCATTCCAATATGAGTATATGTTTTTTATGATCTGCAAAGAGGTTGATGTGGAGAAAAATCAAGCGCCTATAAACTAATTGGCACTTAAACCATTACAGATGTCATTTGTAAGCATGTTTTGTCTGTTATTGTTTTATCCATTAGGCTCCCTATCTGACACCAAGACAAATGTCTCCTTGGAGGGTTAATGAAGTTGTAACAAGCAGGGTAGGCACTGTTTTGGGTGCTTTGTTGTGTTATACTCACATAACAGAGCTGAAACTGATGTGCAAACCAATGTAGGTCCTCAAAGAAGCCTGAATTAATTATGTTTTAATTCCTGTCCTCGAGTGAATTAACAGAGGATGCTGGATCCAGATGTCCTGAAATTTCCCCGCTACGTTGATAATAGGAGCATATGGGTATTGCAGTGAGATATATGCAGCCTTATGCCTGGAACTGTTTGAGCTGGAACCAACAGATCATAATGGAAGACACCCATAGGTATGAGAAAGCGGCTGATTTGCATAAGCAGCAGCCGGTTTGTTCAGAGAACTGAAAGAGACCTATGCCTCTGCAGATTGCTACCAAGCAGCAGACTGCATCATTCCATTTGCAGAATGACCCCAGTGCATACCCGTAATTCACAGCAGAAAAGAAATTAACATCTCCCCTTTCAACTCTACTAACCAAGCAAGGGAATCTGATCACCATGAGCCCACTGATTTATCGATTTGAAAAACAGATTTCCATTTGAAGGCCATTCTCTCTTTGAGCTTCATTTTGCATCTATTCATCATATCCTAATCTTTAACATATAGACTTAGGCTCTGGCTGCCTTTCAGAATGAAAAAGAGCTCATAAATTAGTTGTGATGAGTTTGTTTGGGGAGGGGAACTTCCGCATGTGGTATCATTAAAATTATACTCACAGTAGCCACCTCTGAGAATTTCTTGCCCAAGAAATCCATGTGGTTGCTATAAGTTGACAAGGTGACTTCAGGGTATACACAGAGAGAGAGAGAGAGAGAGAGATTTTGTAGATATATGAGCAAATAAGTATTTTACTGTTGTGGAAAGTCATTAGTAGCCTTACTCCATCTTGGGAGAGCTGGATAGCCCTGGTTGCCAAACTCTGACATAGCTCAGTTTTCTGGCTGAACACGTTCGTGTTTTCATATATTTTTTTCTGAGTTAATGAATTGGAGAATCACAAACAGATCCTCCAATCTGAATTTTCTTGCCAAAAATAAAAATAAATTCAAATTCCTCCACACTTGAATATATTTTACATATTCACAACTGTGATTTGATATGCTGGAATTTGGCATCCTAATACTTAAAATTGCTTGACATTTATCAGCAACACATATGCTCCCCTGCATACAATAGTTACCTTGAAGTTAATTTCTGCGTACGTCAGTGAGAAGCATTTCCAAATAATTAAGGTTTTAACAAATTGATTTGTCTTTGAAAAATCAGGAAATTCAGAAGCCACTGAAAAGCATATTTTAGTTTTAATTTCCCTTCAGCCTTGCTTCCTGAGAAGAAAACAAGAGAGCATGGCTCCCTTTAGATTCAGGAGGCACTCATGGGCCATAAATGACCCCTTCCAACCATCTGGTGGCCCTAGTGGCCTCTTCAAAATGTAACAAACAATATGCAGGTTGCCTACAAGCCTTTGGAAGGCACAAGTTAGCCTAAAACCCAGATGTGTACTCCCTCTTCTCGCACACATACAGAGTTCATAAAATGGCAAAAACATATTATGAGGCATTATGCACTGTGGCATAGACTTGTCACAAACAGACAGCAGTAATTTGTCATTTCTCTAGGAAATGAGCAAAACAGTCAGAATTCTGTCTATTCAACTGTTTGACCCAGAAGAGTGTGTGAAAGGGTTAATCCAGCCCATGTGCCTCCTTCCAAATAGGCAGAGCCCAATGAAGGCTCCAAATTGGAGTTCTCACTCCAGACTCTCAGCTTTGCAACACACTGAGGGCAAAAGGAACATGACAGGCTAGAGAAATATAATCCTACTCTTCCTCCCCATGGTTGGAATCACCTCAGAAGGCAATGTTAGGGATGTAATTCTTCATGTGCCGTGTAAATCTGATGGTACTGAGGTTGTTTTGTTATTTTAACTTTTCATCAATCCATTTTTAAAGAACTCTGCTTGGGATGCTAAATTTCTTCCTGTGCAACTAAATTTTGATTTGAGGATGGATGGGGGAAAGGTGTTGTGTTATTTCCTGACCATCATAGTTTTCATGCAGGTAGTCGATAAAACACACAGAGATAGCCAAACTTTGGTCCTTCAGGTGTTTTGGACTTTGGCTCCTAGAAGCCCTGGCCAGCTTGGATAGCAGTCAGGAATTTTGGGAGCTACTGTCCAAAACATCTGGAGGGCCAAAGTTTGGAAACCACTAACACAGAGGAAAAAAGCTGATATTAGAAGACTCCCTCTCGAGGCATCTGAATTTCTCTTGAATGACCATATTCCACAGACCATGTTCATCTCAAAGATGAAAGCGACAATTTTTCCACGACAGGATGCATGAGGATTATATATCTGATACTTTCTCCAGTCAAGGTCCCCTCCCTCCTTTCTGTCTTCTCTCTCTATCGCTCCTTTTCACTGGAGAGCAGGAGACATCAGGATCCCACAACTGCAATCTGTTAAGAGTTTAATGGCCCAGAGTCCTCTCATCCTTTGAGCAGAGTTCTCATGCAAGTTCTGCTTCTTTTAAAGATAACAAAGAAGCTTCCACTTTCCATTGGCCCCTCCAGCAGAGTCTGGAGACTAGAAAGGTAGTCAATGATATACTGCAAGATTTCCACTTGGTTGACTTTGCTGCCTTGCAGCAGGACCAGCCTCAGCTCACGCACTTAGGAGCAGCAGTCATTCATTTCATATAGAAGGTCCATGTGTTCTTCCAAAGCCAGGTTGTTGTTCTTGCTCATCATCATCATCATCATCATCATCATCATCATCATCATCATCAATTTCTTTATTTATTTGTCACCTTCCTCTCCCCATGGGTCAAGGCAGGGGACAAGAACAATTAACAAACAAACAACATCAGTTGTTTCTTCTCACAAGTTGAACATGAGTCAACAGTGTGATGAGGCAGCTAAAAAGGCCAATATGATTTTAGGCTGCATCAATAGAAGTATAGTGTCTAGATCAAGTGAAGTAATAGTGCCACTGTGTTCTGCTTTGGTCAGCCCCCACCTGGAATACTGGCCTGATACAGACAGGCCAAAATAAAGCTGCTTCGAGTCACTTTGGAGATATGCTTTTTAAATGATACATGCGTCCTAAGAGTCCAGAAGCCGCACCAAAGCCATGCTCCAGTCCTAAGGACTGGAGTGTGGCGTTGGTGTGGCTTCCAGACTCTTAGGACGCATGCATCATTGAAACACCATACCTCCAAAGTGACCTGAAGCAGCTTTATTTTGGCCTGTCTGTATAGGGCCACTGTGTCCAGTTCTGGGCACCACAATTCAAAAAGGATGTTGAGAAACAGGATCGTGTCCAGAGGAGGGCGACTAAAATGATGAAGGGTCTGAACCATGTCCTATAAGGAATGCCTTAGGGAGCTGGGTAAGTTTAGCCTGAAGAAGAGAAGGTTAAGAGGTGATATAATAGCCCTGTTTAAATATTTGAAGGGATGTCATATTGAGGATGGGGCAAGTTTGTTTTCTGCTGCTCCAAAGACTTGGACCCGGAACAATGGATGCAAACTACAGGAAAAGAGATTCCACCTTAACATTAGGAAGAACTTCCTGACAGTAAGGGCTGTTCGACAGTGGAACACATGCCCTTGGAGTGAGTGGAGTGGAGTCTCCTTCTTTGGAGGTCTTTAAGCAGAGGCTGGATGGCCATCTGTCAGGGATGCTTTTATTGAGAGTTCCTGCATGGCAGAAGGGGGTTGGACTGGATGGCCCTTGTGGTCTCTTCCAACTCTATGATTCTATGATTCTAGTTAAAACACATTAGTTAAATGGCAAGGCTCTGATCCAAGAATACATGGCTTTGTAGCAGCTCCTCACAGATCACATCAGACTGTTGGCTTTCATGGTGACAACACATGCACACACACACACACAGAAGAACAAGCTGACAAGAGATATGTACAGAAAAGAAAAATCTGATAGAACGTAAAAGGAAAAGGTGTGAGAAAATCAATACATGCTGGAATTATTTCTGTATGGTCTGGTGGCTCCTTTGCACACACTACCATCCAATTGTTTATTTTTAGTTTAAAAATATGAATTCTGTACAATTTTGTCATCAGTATCCAGAAAAAACCCACCTTAATCCCCGCACCATGACATCAATCAGAAAGAGGACTGTTTCAAATTGAAATTAAATAATTATTAGGAATAGGTGAGTACAGATTCATTAAACATATAGCCAACAACTGAAAAACAGCATGAACTCCAGGAGAAGCAATTTAAAAGAATGGAAAGAAAATCAGAGACTTAAAAAGACTGTGAATAAAATAATATAGGTTGCTTTTTAAAAATACAGAGGGGAAGAAAGGTTTAAATTTTAGTTTTCCAAGTCAACATAACTATGCTGAGAGCATATATTACCTCTCAAAGAAACTATGGTATGAATCAGGAAAGGGCTTTAGATAGAATACTTTAGGGCTGAATGCTGATAGTCACTGTAGAGAACAACAGGGGAAATCAAAGACACACTCAGCCAGATGAAAAGTGGAAAGGATATTTGGGACACAAAGGGAGACTTTGAAACTAAAAGAGGTGGACATACCAAATGCTCTCTAATCTTTTCTCTCTGTAAGCAAATCTAGAAATTGGCCATGGATGCAATCAGCTGGAATGAATGGAAATCAGAGCATTTTAAAGTGTCACAGTTCTGTGGACTACTACTGGATGCAGAAGACCTCTAGTAAGAGTAGGTTAAAGGAAACATGGGGAGGAAATGTATTTTGTCAAAAGAAGCATTTATTATGGCACGATGTCAAGATTAAAACTTTATTCGACATGTATCGACAAAATATGTAAATAAATTCATATTTTAATTGGGAGATTAATTGTTAATGTTTAAAACTAGTGATTGGATATTGTTATGTTGTATTTAATTGACACTGAATTTATATGATACTGTTTATATTTAATATGATTGTATTACTGTGTATGGTGAGTTGCTTTTATGCTGTAAACTTCCTTGGGAATCTTGAAGGGGAGTTGAGAAATAAATTAAATAACTAATAAAATGCATGATTACATAACTACATGGAGAAAATGTCATAGTCAATCATCAAGGCCAACTGGGTTGTTCCAAACTATAGGTGGGAGGGTATAATGTGGAGAGTGCTATTATCATGTAAAACATTTTCCATATTTCCAAAACAATCATTTCTTAAAGACATGGAAACATCATTCTGATGTGCTGAGTTTGTATGAGATAAACATTCGATAACCCAGTCCCAAAACTACAACTTGAAGTGGTACAGTTTAGCACAGGGCAGGCAATCTCCCAGAATCCTTCACCACTTGCCACGCTCCTTAGGGTGCGTGAAAATTATAGTTCAGTGACTTCTGAAAGGTGACCAATGTCTGCTCTTTGTTTAGGAGATGATAATCATCTAAGAGGCTAAGTACACATGTAATTTTGAACATATGGGGTCTAACTACATGTTCAGTATTGTGTACAGTATACCAAGGGATCTTGTAGGTCCTTTGAAACTGAGTGAAAAATGTTGTGCATAAGCTTTCATAGAATCTGCATTGCAGAAATCATCCAGTTTGACACCACTTCAACTGCCATGTCTCAATGCTATGAAATTCTGGGAATTGTAGTTTTGTAAGACATTTAACGTTCTCTGTCACAATGCTCTGGTGCCACAATAAACTACAGTTACCAGAATTCCACAGCATTGAACCATGACAGTTAAAGTTGTATGGAACTGAATTATTTCTGCAGTGCAGATGGGGCCTTGATCTATTTCCTTAAATGTATCTGAGGTGCAGTACCAGCACCAATTCTAGGGTTAGGGAGCATGCACCAGCCGCACGCTCCCTAACCCTAGTTCATGTGGAGGGCAGAGGCATTACACGGTGCCATCCACATGGGACACGTGACAATGATGTCACACATGTGCCCGTGTCCAAATGGCACGGCGCATGCATGATGTCTCCATGCCGCCCCAGGCTGCTTATGGCAGCCTGGCTGTGGCGCAAGAAGGAGCTCCAAAATGGAGCTCCTTTTCACTGTGCACATCATTCCCACGGCAACCAAATGGCCGCGGGAACAATGTCAAGGAGAAAGGGGCCAGGTGGCCCCTTTCTCCCATGTGTCTAGCTCCCGGGGTGTCCAGGGCCATGAAGCTCCAAGAACACCCCTTTTCCACACCAGGGAGAAGTGGCATTGTGGGCGCAAGGCTGGCCCCACTCCAGAGCAAAAAGGGTGCTTTGTTCTCTTAGTTAAGGTACTACAAAATCCCTTGTCATAATGATATTCCAGACTAACACAGCTATGCCTCTGAACATTATGTACAGTTTGACTATACTTCACTATATTCCAAGCTGTTTGGTTTTGGTATCATGACTGTTATTTGAAAGCACTCCTGCCTTTCTGGAAATACAATCAGCCCTCTGTATTTGCATGTTTGACATTTGCAGGTTTAATTATTTACGGATTTAATTGACATATTCTCTCTAGGAATCTCTAGGTCCTCCAGGGTGACTCAGCTAGAAGCTGGCCATAGAATCATGTTAGAGGACCTTGAAATTCCTAGGTAAAACACTTTTCTAGGCATTTGTAGATCCTCCAGCATGCTTCTATGGTCAACTTCTTGCTGATGTTGACCACAGAGTTGTGCTGGAGGACCTAGTGAATCCTAGAGAGATGTTCTCTCAGGTTAAAATAGCATGTTTTTGGTGTTTTTTTACATTTCCACTTGGGTCCTGTGCCCCTAACACCAACGAATGTAGAGGGCACATTGTATTGCATCTGTCTTCACTCCCCCCGGAAAGGGCCCAATTTAAACTTTCATAAGGGAGGAATTTGTACTGGTGGCACAGTATGCACATGTATGTGCAGCTGGTTTTATACTTTCTCCCACTAACAATTCTACTTCAAAGTACTAACTCCAAAAAGGCTTCACGCACACACACCAGAGACATATACACACTATTTAAAAAAAAAATTCTGACAGCAGAAGAGACATTTTTTTCCTTACTGCCTGAAGGGAAAACTCTCTATGGGGAGGGGATTTGAAATGGGGGAAACAGTGGGCAGGAAGAGTGTTAAGAACACTTTCCCCACCTCAGCATTTCTGCTTTACCTCCTAGTTGCTTCTCTTTAACAACTCAGCACAGAAGCTCTCTTTCACACATTTGCCCAAAGTGTGTAGTTAGCGTCTAGATAGGTCGGTCGGTGGTGCTACGCAGGCAGCTGCAATTTCTCTGTGTGTCAGATCTAAAAAAGGTACAGCAGACAAATGCTAAACTGTGCACACTAGGAATAAAGAAAGAACAATAAACAAGTCACCCTCTGAGTTCCTGTGCTTAACAGAATGCCTGCAACATAGGGATATACTGTATTAAATTATGCTAAACTTTTTTTGATTAACCAGTATCTCCAAGGAGATGTAATAAAGAAAATTACCCAGAGCCGTGTGGTTAGTCAACCATAGAAAAAGTAATCCCATGCCTTGTTAATGTGAATAGGTTATAGACTGAGCTGAGAACTGGGAAACTTAAATGCAGAATGTGTTGACAGTGTAAAAAGAAGTGAAGTTGTTTATACAGTGCAGCAAGGTAAATGGATCATTTTTCTATGCTTTGAGCTAGGCTACACATATAACTTTGCTTTGTTGAAGAACACAGATTTGTAGGTTGTGCCACCAATTCTGGAATGAAGTTGTGATGCCATGAAAGGGTATAAGGACAAAAAATCACAATCTTATTTAACACCTGCATTTAACAGAGATATTAGCATCTGAAACAAGGTATGCTACTATCTTGAGAGTATCTTGAGACCATCATGAGTGAGCGCTATGACTTTGGGAAAATAGACGAGTCTCCCACTATCTCCTCTAAAGACATCACTCAGGTTCTTCAAAATCTGCACTTGCCTGATTTATCCATTTCCTTGCCTGTTCTCTATAAACAATGACAAGCCACACATATATCACTAGTGTTCCAAACTCATCCCTGTTGAAGAGAGTTCAGGGTATTTCCAAAGGGAGGTCCTTTCCCCGAGCCCCTTGAGCCACTAGACAATGAAATGTAGGTTTGGTAAATTACTCCTCAGCATAAAGACGTTCACCAGGGTTGTTGCTGTTGCATGCTTTCAAGTCATTTCCAGCAAATCTATAATGGGGGTTCCTGAGGCTGAGCATGTGTAATTTGCCCAAGGTCGCCCAGATGATTTCCATGGTCAAATGGGGAATTGAACCGTCATCTCCAGAATCATAGTCCAACATCCAAACCATAGTCCAACATCTAAACCACTACACCATGCTGGCTCTCATTCACCAGTGTTTCCTTACCAATTCTTCAATCTCAGTCCGATTACAAGACACCTCCTGCTGTTTCAGACTGAGATGGAAAAATTGCTACAAGATACTCTGGTGAAATATATCAAAATGCCAAATTAATTTCTCTCCTATGCTTCAAGGATAAATAGTGCAAAACAGGCCGAAAGGTGGAAGTGGAGATTTCTGAACCTAATTGTCAGTATCTCACAACACTAGAAAAATGTCTTTCTAAATTATAGGGGAGTTTCTGTTCATATGATAGGTTAGCAGTTGCACATGCCAACCCTTTTAACCAATAAAGATGTGGACTGCATGAATAGGTTTACTTTATCTTTGGGCCTAAACAGAATGCCCCAGTCGGTGCAGCTTAGAGCTGCCCCATTTAGGCTGGATCAGGACCACAGCAAACAGACGTGTGGCCCCAATGCAGTCAGCCTCTGCCCCAAATAGGAGTTGGAAAAAACCATTCCTGTTTGGGGCAGAAAAAAGTCACCTCTTTGTCTCTAGCGATAGCTTTTCACCAGCTCCAGGGTGAGTGGTGCCTAAACACCACACCCCTGAATTGCCTGGAAGCCAGCCAGCATGTAACCATCGGTGTGGCTTCCGGGCAACACGGGGGTGTGGTGCATCTAAATGCCACAACCCCAAGCTATCTAGAAGTCGGGTTTACCAAGCTGTCTGTTTCAGCCCTTTGTCGCTTTTTCTACATGTCTGAACAGAGCTGGCAACACAGGATTTATACAACAGCTTTAAAACATTTCTCAATTATTCTTACGATGACTCTGGAAAGCAGATCATTATTACTAGTTGTACTAGTGGAAACAGGGAAAGATTTGAAATTTCATTGGCTGCTTAGCCAATGTAAGATTTAAGGTGGAAACTTGAACTAGGAACTTCCTGGTACCCATTTCACACTTTTGAGCCACTTCTTTTTTATGTTTCCTTCTGTAACAAAAACAAAATAAAGAACTCCGTATCCTGCAAACTACAAACTAACACAACGGGAAGAATAGTTGCTCAACCTTTTTCCTTGACATGCTTGTTTTCTACTTGAAATGAATTTTTAAAATTGGGGGGGGTGTGTAGCATTCAGAAGTGACTCAAATCTCCTCAGCTAGCATATCGAAATGAAAGCTAGCTTTTAGGTACCTCAGATTCTAATAGATCAAATTCATTTTCTTGAATCACGTCTCTCCAAGCTTGTATTTTCTGAAACATATCCTGTGGGGTATTAAAAAGTTACCAATGCAAGATAAAAAAAGAAGAACTTAATTCAGTTTTTTGTTATAATGTTCTTGAGCAGGCTTTAACTAAATATCTCTAAAATGTTACCCTTGATTAGCAAAGGTTTATAGTACTGCACAGGAGAATTTATTGCTGCACATACCGAACTTGGTACCTTATGAGTCTATATAATTTCTTAAGTACAAAATAGCAGTTACTCTTGTTAGAAGCAGATGGCTCATTCTAGCTAGTGAAATCTTTCTTTGTTTGTGGCTCATTGAACAACTATCACCCATTACAGTCGAACATAGTAATTTGAAATCCATGTGTTGTACTTCATTACAAAATATTATGATGTTCATTTCCCCAAGCTGCCATTGAACAGCAATTCCACGGCAAATGCATTGTATTGCCTTTTGAGGAAGGGATTCCTTGTTCTTTCAGTCTTCTTTAGGTGTTCCCTGAAGTGGTCATGTTAGGGAGACACTGGCAATCACGACTTCAGGATCCCAACATTGCCCTGGTCATCCATGACTGTTAAATAGCCATGTTAAATAGCAGATAGCCATGTTTCCATGGCATGTCCAAAAATCCAGGTCATTATGTTGATTCATGTATATAGAGTTTAATGGCCAGGGTTCTATAATGGCAAACCGCTCGTGCAATAGACTATAGGAATAGTTTGCTAACCTTAACACATTTCCACTTATGCAAAAAGAGCAGCAGTTCTGGCAGTGACAAGAGTAGAAGGAGTAGGAGGAAGCTGCACTCCAGAGCCCAGCTCTAAACTGACTATTTCATTCCTGTCTGGGTTTGAAAACCCAAAGACAAGGCATTTATAAGAAGGGTAGCTTGGGAAAGCCAACCTGGTGTAATGGTTTGAGTCTTGGACTATGACTTTGGAGACCAGGGTTCAAACCCCTGCTCAGCCACAGTGGGTGACTTTGGCCAAGTCATACTCTCTCATCCTCAGATGAAGGCCAGGGCAAACTCCTGAACCGATCTCGCTTATAAAGATGAAAATGAGTACTTCAAGAAAAGTTTGTAAATAAATATGCACTTTACAGAAAATGTGTTGTTGTTGTTGTGTGCCTTCAAATTGTTTCAGACTTATGGTGACCCTAAGATGAACCTATCATGGCATTTTCTGGGGCTAAGAACGTTGACTTGACCAAGGTGACCCAGTGGGTTTCCATGGCCAAATAGGGATTCAATCCCTGGTCTCCAGAGTCGTACTGGCTCTCTTACAGAAAATACATATAGCATATGCATGCAGAAATATCCATAAAGAAATTTTTAAAAATCCTAATGAACAAGTGTAAACAAACAAGGAGGCATATTATAGCTCTGTGATATCAAGTGATATAGCTCTGTGATATATCAAGTTCAGAAGGAACAAGAGAGATTGGGGAAGATCAGAGATGACCCTATTGTCTGTGATAATGAAAACATCCTGCTGCTCCAGTTTAGGGGGCCTTGCCTTCCTTATGCTGCTAGCCAAGCACTGTAAAAATGGCAGTGTCTGTTTGAATTCTCAGTGATACTGGATAGTACTAGTGTGTGTGTGTGTGTGTGTGTTTAAACAAATCCCAAATAATATCTGAATCTTCAGCCAATTACAGCCAATCACAAGTAGCTCTTTGAAGTCCTCCAGTTTAGTGTGGACTATCGCTATCTCATTCATTCTTACTGTGAATAGGAAGACTTCAAAGAGAGAGGCTAATATAGCAGGGAAAAGGTATGAAATGGATAGTATACAATAAAAGAAAACTCACAGAAATATGATTAGAAGTATCTGATCGTCAAAAATGTTTGGAGTGCTCTTGGACAGGTTGCAGTAGATAGTCTCCTTCCCTTTTACTCACCCACTCAGAAAGAAAGAAAGAAAGAAAGAAAGAAAGAAAGAAAAGCCAGCATTCCATGGCCTCTGTGCATATCCTTGTGGAGTTTTTTTTTAAATCCTCTAAAAAACAAAACTTAAAAAAACAACAAATTTTTAAACACATTTGCAAATTTTAGAGTGTCATTGAGTGAACAGATATCCCCCTTTGTGTGCATATGAAGTCATTCAGGTTCCATGTGCATTAGCCCTTAATCCTGAACAATAGAAATACTTAGCAGAAATGGTGAATACTTGTCAGAAGTTGTCTGTTATGTCCTTAGTAACTGGCAAAACAACTTCCCATACCTTCCAAGACACTGGAAGAAGGGAAGAGAAGGTCACAAAATGTTTCTGATGTTCGGTGAGGCCTGTTTGTGTTCATGCCATGCCTATCCAGCACTCAGTTGCCCATTTTAAAAAGTTTATAAACATCTAGCAGAAACTAAAATATGATACCCACTTTCCACAACTATAAGCACATATTTACTCATTATTTTGTGGATTATAGTAAAAATATGTTGTAGAAGGCATCTGATGACATTTTTAAAGGGACAAGCAATTTAAAAAATCAGAACTATGCCAACAACCTATCTATAAATGTCTTTGATTCTGCTCTATAAATCCAATGGCATTTGTGCAATTATGCTGCAAATGGTAGAATGGTGTTGGGAGGAACCAAATAGTGTATTTTATAAAAAGTTCCTTCCATTCCCAGCTCATTCACAATGTAATCTTATATATTTCCTTGTCAGTATCTCCTATTGAATTTAATGTGGCTTGCTCCTGCATTCATTTCCACTTGTACAAAATGCCATGTAAATTGTTCACTTTACAGTGAACCAGAATACTGAAGGAGTTAAGTAATTTGATTATATTTTTATGAAATATAAAATACAATAGATTGCTTTGCATCTGGTTTGTGTATTTATTGCATACTTGTCCAGTCTGAAACTCCCCTTTACTGCTGCAATACTTTATGATTTCAGTCCCCTTTTACTAAAATACAGTGTGTTATATACTATAAATGGCAAAAACACCACAGAGTTTATGTGCAAGAAATGCCATTTAATTTTTTTTTCCAAAGTTAGCAATTAATCTTCATCATTATATAGCTGATCTGGTCCAGTCCCTTGGAGATTAAAATTTTAATCACCTGGTGATTAAAGGTTTCATTACTTGGCAATTAGCTCTTAAAGTTTAAGTGTGAGAAAGTTAATTCCATTTGGGGACAGGGTTGTTCATTAGCTAGGCATGGAAAAACAGGATGGGTACATTATAGGGAACCAGCTGCATTTGAGTGGGAGAATTGCTAATTTGAAATGCCTTTTTCTACAGCAAGAGGATCTTACCTTGCAGATCTCAAGAGAAGAAGAAAGTCAAGGCAAAGGAAATAAAAGACTCTGCTGGTCTACCTTGGCATTTTGGTTTTCTGAGTAAGGTCTACAGCAGGTTGGCTGGAAGGGGGGGACCAATATATCCAAATTGATTTTGAATAGAACTAGAACTTTGTTCAAAAGATACTCTTTAAGTAGAATTTGATACCACTAGACTGAGCAAAGGTTGTTTCGTTGCTGTTCATTTAGCTTATATTATTTTCTAGCAGCTTCATGTATATGCTGCTACATACTGAACTTTAGTAGTCTCTAAGCAGTTTACAACTGTAAGCTAATTGCCTCCAAAAGCTGGGTAGTGGGCACTCATTTTACTGGCAGGATTAATTTGCTTCTATTCTATGTTTTTGGCACATTTTACTCTGTAGAACTTCTGTCAACTAGGTCATTCTAGGGTTCATCTACACTGCAGAAATAAAACAGTTTGACACCACTTTAACTGACATGATGCAATGCTATGATTTGTAGTTTTGTGAGACATTTAGCCTTCCCTGTCAGAAAGCTCTGGTACCACAACAAACTACAAATTTGAGGATTCCATAGTATTGAGCCATGGCAGTTAAGTGTGATCAAACTGCATTACTTCTGTAGTGTGGCAGCAGCCTTAGTGTCAATCACTTTCATGGATTGTATCCAAATTCAATCAGACCTAAGAGTAGACCCACTGAAATCAATGCAGCTTAAGCTAATCATGGCTAATTTAAATCTCATTAATTTTAATTAAATCAAGATCCAGCTCAGTATTCTGAACTGTGCATTATTTGATTGTTACCTTTATTTTAATAGGTTTACTTTCTTTTCCTTTTACACTCCCCTCCTCTTTCTTGTCTGTAGGGCTTGGGAGCCACCTGAGAATGGCATGTAAGAATAGGACCAAAGCCAGCTAGACTTTGAAAAAATGTCCATTCACAACTAGATTTAGTGGACTCTCTGTATTTCAGCTGCTCTTCAAGCTGTTTCAAAAATCCCATGTGTCTCATCACTAATGCTTCATGTCCTATTCCTAAAGGTAAAATTTGTCATTCCACAGGAAAGTAGAGCCATATGTACAACTACAGGTACATAATAATGCATTTTAAATTATTTCCATTTATATAAAGGAATCTATAATAATAAAAAGGAATGTCCGTCTATGGTAGCCATAGCTCATTGTGACCTTGTGCTCGACAACTCAACATTTTATTATTTTGGCTGTCCAAATTGCACTGCTGAATTTAAATTCAAAACTCAAAGTGGAGGGTCACTAGAAGCAAATTAAAAGTCAATCATAATGCATGAGAAGATCATGGTATAGACACTTTGAAATTTAACAGAATATTTTTGATTTTTGACAAAATCCTAGTGACCAGTGTTCGGGTCAACATTCGAAGTGGGGAAAGCAAAATGGAGAGGGGGGTGTCTGCCATAACTCACCAAGAAATAATTTTGAAAAGGACTATAAAATTAAAAAAGGAAAGAAAGGGAACCTATGAAAATAAATGTAACAATCAAATAATACACAATTCAAAACACTGGATTGGTTCTAGGTTGAGTTAAAATGACACCCTTCTGGTAAGGTTCATTAGGCAAGAACAAAAGGTAGGGGGAAAGGTGAGAGCTAGAATACTGCTGCTATGATTCTTTGGTTTTAAAAAAGAGTGGCTAAGTTGACAGGTCTTCAAGGTATTGCCACAAGACTGATTAACAGGGATGTAAATCTTTGCTAATTTTGTTCTCAAAGGAATCAATAAGTAATTGTAGCAATTTTCTCCACACAGTGAGAAAGTGCTTGAAAACTAAGCAGCTTTCAGATTTGCAGTTCAGGACTTTTTTGCATGAGAACCCCCAGGTAGTAGTTGATCATACACAACCACATTTTTTGGATAAGATTTCTGTGCAAAAATTATCAGTTCTCTGTGCATCACACATAACACACATATAAGGTTTTTCACTCAGAAAAGTCCTAAACATGAAGTGTGTGAGAAATGAGACAAGACTTTGAGGGTTTTTTTTTAAATCTTGACAATATTAAAGTAGTGTTCAGTGGGCTATGCTAAAAATGAGACTAAAGGCATAAATCTAAAAGGGAACCCAACAATAGAGGCTGTTAGATGTCAAACATAAAATGTTCTCATTGCGCTGAAGTTTGTCCTGGCAAGGCAGGTGGCTATGTATTCACAGCCATGGTTCATTGAATCTTCCCCTACAGCTGGCGTGGAAAACTCAAATGAAAGGAACAGGAAAGTCAATCTACCTTGTGTAATTTGCATTATTCTGTGAATCTACCCTTTTCAGGTGTCTACTGTGCTCTAGCTGTAGGTGCTCTTTGATTTTTCAAAATCTGATTATTATTATCATGGCATACGTAGAAGTTGAACTGTTGTGGGGGGTTTTAAATTTTTCCCTCCCCTGCCTTAGCTGCTAGTGGAAAATTATAATTTCTAATCAACATTAGATCAATAATGTATACAAAAGATTCTTTACAGCCATTTTGTGTGCACATTCAAACATGACTGTGTCTTGGAATGAATTCTGCTACACTTGAATTTAGCTATACTTAATTTTATGCAATTATTTTTAACTATAATGGTAGAGCTTCAACTGACTGAGATGTGGGGTAGAGCTTCGAAGTTGCAAGAGGATACTTGACAGCTTTTGGGCTGAGCTGCAAATATCTTGCTCTCTCCTTGAGGAGGAAGCCAGGCAGTGGAGGGGGAGAAGGGGTGAGTGCATCCTTTCCATTCCCTCTTGCTTCCTTGCTTGCCTGGCTGTGCCTTGGTCACCCTGGGTTGGCAGTCAGGCAATCAAGAGGCAGTGAAAGGGGAGGAAAGGCAGGGGAACCCACCACTGCCACTGCTGGCAACCCATACAAGGTATGGCAAGGTAGTGGGCAGCTGGGGACAAGGGAAAGGTGATTGAGGCAGCAGGTGGGAAGTCAGACCATTGCCAATACATCCAGCAGGCCCCCTGGTGACACCAAGTGTAGTGACACCACTGGACCCAGGATAAGTCTAGTAGGTCAACAAATCTGTCAATTCCTGGACTCTTCTGAACACTGCTGCCAAGTGAGCACTAGGTAGAGACTGGAATGGCAAATAACCAGGAATGGGGCTCATAGAGCTGCAGTCCACAGAGATCAAAGAAAGGAAGTGGAGGCAGGATCATGTACAGGAAAGGGTGAAAATGCAGGATAAAGGAAGAAAGTAATCCAGTCCTGCTAACACTGTCTGATACAGTACTGGAGTTCCTACACCCTAGTCTAACGTGGGTGTAGCAAATTCAAGTGTGGCAAATTCAGGATGAATCACTAATTACAAAGCTCACAAGTTGTTTCAGGATAGGCAGTTGCCTATTTTGCAGTTTATCTACCTCACTAGGATGTTGTAAGATAAAATATAACACATAGGAATGGTCAAGTATTTTACCTAGGCCACATTTTTAAGCAATCTGAACCAGTTTACACAAAAATTTGGAGCAGAAGTTATCCTGTAGGTGGTTTTTTGTTTTTTTTTACAGTTTTGCATTTTGCAAAATTAAAAAAAATAGCAAAATGAATATAAGATGTGAATCTGAGAAAAATACACAGAGAAATATGTCTTTTTTGTGTGTATCTGAGAAAAATACGTACATACAAAATCAATAGTTTTAATGCTCCTAATCTGAATGTTTTACAAATTATTTTCTGTGATAAACATGTATTCTAATGGGAACTCAAGGTTTCTACTTGCAACAAATATGACCACTCCCCAATCCTCTTGAATGACACCACATCCATTACTCTCCCAGAATTTGTGAAAATAAATGCAAATTTTCATGCACTTTTTAGAAAAAGATTAGGTAATGTAGAAAAGAGACAGAATGTGTAAACTTGACACAGATAATAAAATTATTAATATTACCACCTCACTAGCAAATGTACAGAACAGAGGAGGGCCTGAATGGGTACACTTAACATTACTTGCTGGAGTGCTTGCCAATCAGGGACAGAGAGGGCCCTAAAAGACTATCATGTCCTAGCTCAGGAATGGGCCACTTTGCACCTGATGGGCTGCACCAAACCAAAACCACTTCCAGTTTCATGTCACATCCAGTTTCATTTTTAGCCAATCTTCCCCAGTTCTGCAGCTTTGAGGGTTTGGGGGAGTCAGGAGGAAACAAAAATGCCATGTTTTGTGGCAGGTTTGAGTGGTTTCTGGTCACTTGGGGCAGAATTCACACATTATTTTTTACAAATTTTGAGGGTCTTGGGGATGCCCTAAGGGCTGCAGAGGCTGCAGAAAATGGTATAAGGGCTGCATGCTGCCCACAGGCCACATTTTACCTATACTTTCTCTAAATCCTCTCATCTGCATTGTAGATGGTTGGAATGCTATATGACCTGTTACATTATTTAATTTTATGTACACCTAGCTATGGTAGCAGAGACATTGAGAACCCCTTTACTGAATGCAAAGATGTGCAATGAGGCACTGGCAAGAGGTCCAGTGTACATCAGGACTAATGTACTTCAGTGTGTGGTACACATGGCTGTACAATGTGTATTATTGTTCAATGCACATTACTACATAATATATATTGGTACACATTGTTAAGAGGAGTGCACTGAGTTTACTGATTTAGGAGGAAAGCTCCTCCAGGAACTAAGGCCCAGTACAAAGCAGTGCTTTGCGCTAGCCTGGGGTGAAATTAGGGCTCCATAGAGCTGGGCATCCATACATTCCCAGCCCTACATTCAGTGCCCATGCACCATATTGCCGTGTCCCTATCCACACGGGGAACGTGATGACACGTGGGCATCCGAGCACCCAAATGATGCTCACCAGAAGCATTGTCATCATGGCACACAAGTGCCATGATGACGCTGCTAAAAAGAAGCCTCCTAGAGTGGCTCCTTTTTAGGGAGTGCATAGGTGCCGCATCGTGCGGCTGGCATAGTACTAACAAGGAGCAAAAACAGGTAGCATGGAGCCACCTCTGAAGGACCTTACAGGCTGAAGGTTTTAAAAACAGAAACTTAACCAGAGTAACGTCCCCCAAGGAAAGAAAATCAGATTGGGGACAAGCATGGACAATTATTTTTTATTAAATACAGAAAAAGATAGCAGTAGAAACTGAGAGTCTATATTCAATACAAACTGTTTCTCCAAGTAAAAGGGAAGTCATGGAATGGCACAGGTACTAAAACACTACTCCTGACCAATATAAGGGAGTTTAAGGTGTGAAGGTAAGCTTAAGGGACTACATACTAAAACACACAAATGGATTTTCTCACCTCCTGATGTGAAGAACACTCTAGGTAAGCTGGTTGGCTGGAAATTAGCAGCAGTACAATGATGAAGACATATGTATGAGTTCAAAATGAACGAGAGCCTCTGGACACACACACACACACACCCTGTATCTTCCTCTCTGTGTGAGAAAGTGAGAGTGTGTGTCTGTCTCTGTGTATTTCTATATGTTGTTTTGCCCCCTTTTCAAAACATGACCTCAGTGTTGTTCTATGGAGGATTCAAAAACAAAATCATGTGCTTAAAGTGATGAGGGCAAAGCTTCTGTCTCATTTGCAAAAGGGAAGATGTGAACATTCCCTTCAGGAATTGATAATGACTCTTAGATTGTCTGGGAGGGGGTGGCTGAAAACAATGGAGTTGTATACTTGAGACAAAGCCAATTGGTTTTAGAGATCATTCCTCTTTCAAATCCAGAAAGGGCTGTCCAACATCTCTGGGAACTGCACAATAATTTACCATGGTGGTGTACTAGTCTCAGACAGTTTGGCAGGGTCTCCATTCAGTGATGACAAACAAAACAGTTAAGCATGTTGCTCTCTTGAACATTTTCTCATTGGCAGGAGGAAGGGAAATTACAGATTGTACTTTAGAATGAGGCTTGACTTTTCTCAGATGGACAGGAGTCTAGGTTTTCTTGCCCTACCCTTCCCAGCATGCCTTCCTACAGCCCAAGTGCATTAACTAATAGTCCCTGCCTCAGCACTAAAGTCTAGCAGTTCATATTTATTGAGTATAACTCAAAACAACATTCTGCACTGATGTGTGTTGGGTACTTTGCCAGGTCTACCATATAGTCATGTAACAGCAGCCCTGTGCTCGATATGGATATTACACAACTGCACAATTCTAGAAGTAAGTTCACTTACAAAGAGATAAAGCCTCCACAGGAATGTGTCTCTTATTCTGAAAGTTCTGAACTTTGATTGTTCTCATACCTGGGAAATGATTTTTAAAAATAAATAAATAAATGCTGTTGGTCCACTATATGCTCAATGATTGGATTAGTTTTCTACCTGACCTTTAGATTTATATATATATTTAAATAACTACTACAGAGAGGGTAGGAAATATGTCTGCCACCACACAGCCAATTAGTTAGATTCTGCAGAAAGTGAAAGTCAGTAAATTATGTATAGCCTCCAGGGAAACCAAACGAATCCATTAAATCCCAAAATTAATAGAAACCTTTTGGTATGGCTTTATTCCATCTTCATTCTGACCCAATGTGGTGATAACAAAGGGGTTATTGTCAAACAGTGAAAACAGGATCAGAACTTTGCTCATCATAACCACCTAGGAAGGAAAGAGATGAAAGAGATTTTGAAATAGAGCCAGAATATATATTTTTTTAATCAGACAAGAATGAGAAGACCAAAAAGGATATGAAAACTCCTCCATGTACTATATACAATTATGTTCCAGCATAAAGGAACTGAGGATCCGCTTAATGCTTTCTCATTGTTGGTGTGTGATATCACCTGCGTGCACATGATTAGTTCAAGGAAATTTCATTTCCAGCTGAAATCAATCTCAGTTCACCGTATTAACTAACAGTCCTGCATAACAAGTTACTTTAACAGAACTGACTGTAGGCTCATTAAATTAGAAATGAGCAAAGGGTAGGTTAGATAACTTTGTCAAAACAAAGATGAAGGGCCATTTTAAAAACACACACACACACACACACGGAGGCCACCACATGAAACTTCCTTGCTGTGCTTAATGTCGTTTATGGCAAGCCTTTCATATTCACTGGTTGAACCTACATAGTAGGCTTTCAGCCGAGTCTGTCAAGCTTTCCCTTGAGATGGAGGTAGATGAGGCAATGTGAACAGGCTATCATAGGAAGCCAGCACATAACAGTGACCAACATACGAACTAGATCCAAAAGGCAAAGCAATCTTAATGGAGAAATTATGATTTATTTTTATTTATTAAAGCAAAATGTTCAAGCAGGTTCCTGTAGTCCATAACTTTATATACATAACCTACATACCAAATGATAAATATGTATTAGTGGGCCCCCATCTTCCCAGAATCACTACTCCCTGCACTCATGAATGAATACAAATACATACAGAAAGAAGCACATGTAGTGGCCTTAATCCTGTTTGTAGGCCCAACTAGAATAGAGCCATTGACTGAATGGCATTTATTTGTTTTGACTCAATGGATCCACTGCAGATGGAACTGCTGCAGAATCAGACAGATTGGGCATTCATAATAGGCACTCATGATAAACTTAACCTGAATGCATGAGAAAGACATGTAGACAGTAAGAAGACGACAGTGCACTCTCTGCATGTAGCCTTTCCAGGCATTGTCCTGGTTCCTCCTCCCACTTCCAAAGGAAAGCCTCTACATGTAGTGGAGACTCTCCCCATGGAAAGTGATGGCACAGACTAGGTGAGGCTAGTCTGCTCCCTCTTCTCATGTAGTCGGCTCTTTTCCAAACAACTGAATAAGTTTACAGGGATACAGACACACCAAATGAAGAAATCTGTCTAATAAAATTAAAATACTTCTATAAATCACATTCTCCCAAAATAAGTTTTTACAGAAGAGGCATCAACAAACATACTGTCATCCAATTCAATCTCTTGTTTGTTGCTCTTTCTGCTTAATTGCCATGAGCCCCTGTAGAGGTGAGTTGGTTATTTGCTGAAGGTCACTCCTAAGTGTGGCCATCCATTCTCTATAGTCATTTGGTAGAGATTTGAACAACCCTGGAGATCTGCTGCTGCAGCAGCAGAACAGCTTGTCAAAGTGAAACCTTAAGCATATGGCTCTAAATCACTGAGACTCCGCTTTGTATGCTGAATGCTTGAGCAGGTCCATGAATAAAGGAAAGCTGTCCAAAAAAGTGCAAGGGAAAAAACAGATGTGCAGGGAGGAGGCTGCCTGATCATCATTATTTGGAACCTTACGGCTGTCAAAAGTGCTGCCTTGTCAATGTGGGTGGGGGTGGGGGGAAGACTAGAGAGGTGGGGTGGATCTGCCATCCATCTCTGTGTTAAAACATCCTCATATGATACCTTCAAGATTCTGTTTAATAATCTGGAAGAAGTAGGAGATGTTATGTTTTGGACTGTAACTCTCAAAGAACTCAAAGCCAGCAGTTGATTCCAGCAAAGAGGTATGGTGGCAAGAAAGGTTACTTTGGTGGCATTCACACTGCAGAAATAATACAGTTTGAGCCCACTTTAGCTGCCCTGGCTCAGTGCAATGCTCCAGTGCTGCAACCAGCTACAGTGTCCATAAGTCCACAGCAGAGTCAGAGTAGTTAAAGTGGAGTCAAAGCAAATTCTTCTGCAGTGTGGCTGGCCTCTGAATTTATGCAAATGCCAGGTGCTTTTTAAAGGGAAAAAGGAAAAAAAATATGTCATTGAGTCAAAGTGCTCTCACATTTCCGGAGTTATACCAACCTTCCACTGGCAGACCAGAAAGGAGAAAAGAAAAGTATTTGCCATTTTTCCTCTGATTTCTGCTTCTTGTTGTTGTACCATTTTTTTCTTCTTGTGAGCAGTCAAAGGTGAAGTCATGTGCACCAACCACAAGGCTGTTCTCACTTTCTCCCTGTGTATTGAGGGTATAGTCAGGGGCTGTAAGGGGTTTTAGATGTTGCATGTCCAAAGTCTCCCTTACTCTGCCCACACCACAATACAATCTCTGCCTTCACACAAATATGAAGGGCACAGGCCCTGGAAGCTGTCAGAGGGAAAAGAGGAGGAAATCCTCTTCTATGGAGACTGGAGCTCTGTGGCAGAACTAGCCTCAGAACCACAGTTTTACACTGTTGCTTATGCATACAACATGCCTCTTTTTCATTTGAGCTTCCTCACCTTTAAGACTGGTACAGTTACAAAGCTAAGAAAAGTTTAGTTATGGAGACACAACTGTATACAGTATTTGGTTTGTGTGTGTGTTCCCAAAGAACAACATTCCAATTGCAGTTCCTTCTCTTCAAGCTGAGTTAAGTTTGAACCAGTTTTGAAACTAATAATCCAAAATGCTATGGAGCCAAAGTATTTGGAATTAAGGTAATTTATTGTAAATTTTCATGATCCTGTTTTGGTATGCAAAGTATAAAGACTATATTCATATAGAATATATTACTGAATGTAGCAGATATGTAATTTCTCTGCAGCTAACTCAGAATCCAATACAGCGTGAAAACCTACTTTTAGAAAGCAAGTAGTTACAGGACCAACAAAATAGTTACCTGTTATAGGCACAGTTTTTTAAAAGTAAATTTTTATAATCCTGTTTCACAAATTAATTAAAATGATCATTATTAGTTAGTTATAAAAATATATATAAATGCTTGAACTACTGGCCTGTGATACAAAAATTAGGTTTCTCTCCTCAATTTTAACATCATAATGCCCACAACAGAGCACAAGACAATAGTGCAAGGCACAACATAGGCCAGGACTTGATGCTTCCTTGTTTTGTAGGGCCACAATCCTGTAGCAGGAAAAGTAACTAAAAAGCTACAGTTGAACCACAGAAAGAAAGATGTTATTTTTCATTATGTCACAGTAATAATATCATGTTATTTGTCATTAGGAAATGGAACTAATAAGTAACATTTATTTTCACATAGTAAACTGAAAATATTTTAAATAAATTGACTCTACCACCAAATTCTAGAACCCAAGAAATATGAACTGACTAAGTAGTACAAAAATTGTGAGTTGCAAGATGAGTGAGGCCATGATACAACCGCTTGATCCAATTATCAAGCTTTGCCAGGATTGCTTCAACCCAGAACCTTAACATACCCATTAGTTCATGCAAGTCAGTCCTCTTAAATTCTTTTAAATCCATCTGTAGTATAACATTTTTTTAAAATCAACTGTGAATCAACATCCAGAGAAAAATACACAGAAGCATCTTTCATCAAAAGTGAAGGGCACCGATATTTAAATCACACATTGTTTTATTAGTATACAAGCACTGGTTGAGTAAAACCTCTTCCACACATAGACACACACATACACAACTGTTTAAATTTAAAGCAGAAAAAGTTATTTATACCTGTATATACACTTTATTTCTAACATAATAGAAATGCTGTTTATCATTGGCTATGCTATTGCATTTCAAGCATAAGGTGCAGTGGGAGGGGGATCTTTTTTTGGTGCTAGATAACAACATTCCACCAAAAAAAAGCATCTATTGAACAAATGTGCAGCTATCTAAGGACCCAAACAAGGTTTTGTTTTCTCTTGTTTCTGAATGATTTATTCTCCGTGAGGCTCCTTCTGTGATCAAGAAAGGACTTCTCTGACATACAAGGATGTGTCATTATGGATGTACTCCCTCTCCACACAAATGTATGGAGCATAATAATTGCCAAAGTGTTTGCTACTATCTGCAGCTGACAGAAGGCCTTGGGCTGCCCTACTGTATATGATATCATTGGCAAAAGCATATTGCTGATAGCATGCCTGTTCCAGGAAATGGTGCAGCTTTGAATTATCCACTCCAGGTGGCCTGTAGCCAGCTTGGTTTTTAACCAGGAAAATATTTGAAGGAGGTGAAGGATAATGAAGTGCATTCTGCATTATTTGGAGACAGTAGAAGAAGGGGAAGCTACGTTTTAAATGCATGCCATTAATGCACATCAAGTGCCTCCGGGAAAATAACGTTCTTTTGACAAGGCCTAGACTGAAGTTCCATTTTGCTTCCTTTTCTAAATCTAGTTTGTTCACATCAGTCACCTGTTAAGAAATTGATTTGTTTTAAATTAGTTAAAAGTACTTTCTAGACTGCTTGAATTGTTACTTATCAGTTTAAATCATTCTAGATTGCTTGAAATTGATGTTATTGGTATGCCACTCTGAGGTCATGTAGTCTATAGCTAATAAATATATTTAGTCTTCATGTGCTGGTATTATATTATTATACCCTTATTTAGGACATTATGCTCTCAGACTGCAAGCTCAGACATCTTTCCAAGTACAAGCACATTTTTGAGTTGGTTCTGCCTGGTGATTTGTAAACTCTACATATGGATCAAGCTCTGCTTTGGTTTCCAAAAATGATTCTAGTGAATCACCATTTCCTTTTAGGACACAGAAAATAGCTGCTAATGTTGTTGTACAAACATCTGTGGAAACTCATGCAGCCTCTATGAGAGAAAGGCTTGTGGCATTTATCATGCTTTGGGATGAGAAAGTGGTTGTTCAAGCCCTTGAACAAGCAGAACAGTGTTGGATTTAAGTTCATTTTTGTGTTGTATCTTTCTCTAGCACAGGGATGGCCATACCCCATAGGGCAAAGGGTAGTACCATCCAAATTTTGGCTAAGCCATAACTGCACCAACAGAGATGCCATTTTGAACAACAGGTGTTACTTCTGATCACTTCTTGGGCTGTCCTGGGACACCCTCTGGGCTGGTGGTTTGCTTGATTGCTTGCTTTGGCTGTTTTGGAATAATAATAATAATAATAATAATAATAATAATAATAATAATAATACGTTTTATTCGTATTTTCTCGCTTCTCCCGATGGATCAAAGCGGGATTACTTCAGGGTATATAATACAACAATACAGATGCAAATGCAATTACAAACAATTCCAGTAACAATTATTAAAAACAAAGTATAAAAACCATCATTTGTCTAAAAACATGCAATATGCAATCCTAATTAGCATCTTGAGGTAGGCTCCTGTTTGGGAATGATATTCTATTACAGAGAGTCAGGAGG
Organism: Sceloporus undulatus; assembly: GCF_019175285.1. Taxonomy (NCBI): domain Eukaryota; kingdom Metazoa; phylum Chordata; class Lepidosauria; order Squamata; family Phrynosomatidae; genus Sceloporus; species Sceloporus undulatus. The sequence continues at coordinate 140,918,505 of NC_056522.1, forward strand.
GTATGCTAATTGGAAGAGGTGAGTTTTCAATGCCTTCTTGAAGGCATCTAGGGTAGATATAAGTCGGATCTCTTCCAGAAAATTGTTCCAGTGTGTAGGGACCGTGGCCGTAAATGCTCTTTGGTGGGTAGTTGTTAGTCTCACCTTGGGATGCTTGAGTAGATACTTCCCAGTTGTTCTGAGAGTGCAGGGCGGATTGTGTAGGGAGAGGCAGAATAGGTAGCCAAAAACAAAATGAAAGATCTCCATAGGTTTGGGTGTTTGCCCTTTTCATCCGACTTACTCCTCCCCCATTTTGGGACGCATAGGTGAGAAGGATTCTATGGTCTTTCAGGGATTCTAGCTCCTGCACTGAACCCTCCAAAGGATTCATGCAGCCCACAGGATGCCTGATGCCCAACTCTAATAGGAAGTATGAAATGGTCCTTCTGTAAATCGAAGACACAAGAAACGCTGAAGCTATTTTTAAGGAGGAGGGAAGGATTTGACATTGGCACCATTAATTTTGCCTTCTTGCAGGTACATTTTTACAAAACACTGAACTCATCCAGATGGGCCAAACATAGCAGAGCTCACGGTTCTTGTTCCTCTAGTTATCACTTTTGTTTTCAAGATCCAGAGGATGCCTTGATAACTTCGGGAGATTTCAGGGTTTCCCTCCTCTATTCCTGAATCTTTTTGTTCCTACTATCAGAGTCTGTTGTTACAAAACAAAAAACTTGATGCTTTCTGTTTTGCCAGCTTTCTCTTTTTTGCTCCCTTTATCTTTCTCCTACACATTTTAAATTATTTCTGCAATGCTCTGTGTATGTTTGTGCATTTGCACATGCCCACACAAGTAAAAGAAAGAGGAAAAGAGAATAGGGGTAGACCATCCTTGTCTTTCCCTACAGTTTTGCAAAACTGCTAAGGTGGTGGTGGTGGTGAGGTGAAAGAGGAAAAAAGATTGGAAAAAAGAGAATATCCAGAGTCTTTTTGTTCAATTTAAGGTGCCAGAAGACTTTCTTCTTGTGGGATGATCTCCTTCAGCACAACAACTACTAAGGAAGAGTAGACTATGCATTTTAGTTTATTATTTTTAAAGGAGTGTGTGGATGTAGAAATGGTAAGAAATAGCTTGTGCTAATGCTAAATGTAGCTGACTGAACTGGCACTAACTGCCAGTGTGGAAAACATCTGTCCCTCCGCTTAACTCTCAAATAAAATGTAAAACATTTGTATCTATCAAAATTAAAGTGCAGAGAAATTCCTAATACAAAATATGAAATCAGGGTGATATTGTAAGGGGGCCACATTTGTTAATTATTTAGGGTAGTGAGATTAAAAAGAGGATGTGCAAAGGGATAATGGCCCACAAAATGATAAATGAAATGTAAGTGAAAACTAGTGTAAAGTGAGGCATTTGTGGGCAATAAATAAATAAATCCCAATTTCACCCATGGGACAGCAACTGACCAAGGAATCCAGCGGTCATAGCTGATATCTCTTTTAAGTTCCCTCCATGCATTCAGTGTGGCTCACTTCCCAGTAAGTGTGTATAGTGCATATTACATACAACTGGGAGGAGTCAACAACTAAAAAGTAAGACCCTCTATCTTCAGCGGGTCTTGTTTTCAATGCATAGATGAACATGAGCCATACAAGGATATCTATCACTAAGCCCTGTTGAACTCAAGCAGTCCCACTTCAGAGTGGACATGTATGAGGTTGTGCTGAGAGCTGACTGTATGTGGACGTGTTTGCTATCCTTGTTTGCAGTAACAGATATTGTTCCAGACTGTTTCCATTTTTGCATCCCAACAAGGCTAAATAAGGTGACTAGGACCCTTGAGCAATGTGAAGTCGAAGGCTTTTATGGCCGGCATCCATGGCTTTTTGTGCTATGTGGCCATATTCTAGAAGATTTTCTTCCTGATGTTTCACCAGCATCTGTGGCTGGCATCTTCGCCACAGATGCTGGCAAAACGTCAGGAAGAAAATCTTCTAGAACATGGCCACATAGCCCGAAAAACCCACAAAAAACCATGGACCCTTGAGCAATTTGCAAATGAGGACCCCTCCCCCACTGTGCACATGTAAGCTTCCCCATGGGGAGACATTCTGTAGTGGATCAGAGTGGCTGTGTTGCTGAGCCAAGAGATGTGCTGGAGAATGTGAAAGATAGTTTATATCAATAGCAGAATACAGTGGGCCCTCTCCTTATGCGAGGGATCCATTCTGGACCCCCTGCATAAGAGAAAATCTGCGTATGCTCACGTCCCATAGGAAACAATGGAGGGTGTGCACGCATGCCACTCTTTAGATTGTCATGCAGCTTCCGCGTAAGCAGAAAGCCGCGTATAGTGTGCCCATGTATGGTGTGGGCGCACTGTAATTAGCATTCACAAGCCAAAGGTGAACAACAACCAGCTCCACACCACCACCATTATCACACAGGGTCCAGGAGAGAAATAAAATAGACTGAGGCTCTATGCTGCCCCTTTAAGCACTGGAGCAGGACCATGGCAACCGCATGCCTTGACCCATATCTGGAATTTTCCTGGTGCAAAAAGAAATGGCAGAAGGCCACTCCTTTTTGCATTGGGAAAAAATTGTGTTTGCTGCTGTGGCAGCAGTTTTTCCATGTTTTGGCAGCATGCAGCATCTAAATGCTGCACTGCTGAAATGCTGTAACACTTCTGCCGTGTGATTGTTCAGGGCAGCTTCACAGCACATTCCTGGCAGCTTGGGGGCATGCATTGTGCATACACCACCACCCCAAGCTGCCAGGAACATTTCTCATTTTGCCTGTCTGTTTTACCCCTGAACTTTATTTTGTGAAAACACATATAAGGAGGCTCTCATACAAATGTAAAAAGTTTCATAATATTTCATGGTGAAAAGTTCTGTAACATGTGCTCTTCAAAAATGGAAGAGAGAGAGAGAGAGAGATTGAGAGAGAGAGAACTGCAGACTACAAAATGGAGGACACCCAAACTCAGGCAAGCCACAGACTAACTGATGCAGGAAAAGAGGAGTATAACCAGAAGATAGGCAATGACCTGAATATACGTCATGTCCAAATTCTTAGAGAGACATGCAAAGTAGCAACTAGTACAGACATGCTAAGGTTGCTTCATCTGACAAGAAGCTTAAAAATATTTTTAAAAGCTCCTCCTAGTACCTGGGCCAGCTCTTTTCAAACATAAGGGTGGTAAGAGCCAGTTGACATGACAAAGGCCAGAGTTTCAGAGACAGCAACATTAGGGCTCCACATATCTTTTCACTCACACTTTCACTGGGAAATGGAACTATGGTAGACAGTAAATGTTATGAACTGTTGGATAGGGCAGGGAAAGAGACGCATATAGGCCACCATGTATGTGCATTTCTCTATTAAGCACACACACACACACACCAGAGTGTATATATGTGTGTATGTATGTGTGTGTGTGTGTGTGTTCACATGTGCAGTGCATGAACATGGGGTCCTAGGCACTAAGGTCTCAATAACATTTGCCCCAATTGCACCATTGATAATCTAGCCTCGCAGCAGACATACTACGATGACACCATACATGTAGAAAAGAACTTTATTACTATTTACTAGGTTCCTGGTTTTATTTACTTCTTTTCTTTTCCACCAGTACATCCTGCTGTTCCCCAAGTGAGTCCTCCAAACTCGTAAACAACTAAAGAGCTTCATTCCTCAATCCTCTTTTAGAAAAGTCTCTAATTTCTCTGGCACGGCTAGGTAAAAACTAAAATAATTCTTTCCTCTCCGGGTCCAGTGACTGCTTATCACTCCCCACAGTGTTACTGTTTGTGACTGTATCAATACAGAAAGACTATTTCATACCTCAAAGGAATGAATCTGTGTGTGCCGGCATTTGGGAATTTGGATAAATGTTCTGAGCATGACTGAAATGTTATATTATAATTATATTTGGAGTGTGACGGCTTAAAGAGAACCAGAACCACTACAGTGTAATCTGGTAAATGAAAGGTAAAAGTCTCATACGGCGTCTCAGTGGGTTTCCGAAAGCTTTATTCTATGATTTGCATAATTTTATGGTGCTGAGAATAAGGAGCATGGAAAGTTGTCAGTTAGATTGTGAGAAAGTGGGCCACAATCGCTATTTCTCTGTCTCACACAGAACTAATAAAGAGGTGTATTTTTAAAAAGGTATTTCAAAGATATCTGTACAGTTGTGCATAGCTAAATGACCTTGACCACCATCTCATCTCCATGAGAACTATAAGGATTCTGTTCACATAAGTGCACTGTATACTTCTGAACAAGACTGATGGTTATATTACAAACCACTACTGATTTTATACCAGTTTTACTGTTGTGACTTCTTGTGCTGAATTCCAGAGAAGGACCATCACATTTTGCCCACTGAAGTTAATAAATTACAGTTATGAGTTACCTACCCAGGATAGTCGCCTTATCCAATTGTTAGTCTCAACTAATGCAAACTCACTGAACCATGGATACAGATGCATCTGCACTGTAGA
>NC_056522.1:140923014-140949042 GCF_019175285.1 Sceloporus undulatus
AATAATAATAATAATAATAATAATAATAATAATAATAATAATAATAATAATATTCATTTATACCCCGCTCTTCAGCCAAAAGGCTATCAGAATGGCTTACAAACTGTTAATTAGACATTTCCCTGCCCTCAGGCTTACAATCTAAAAAGACAAGACACAAAAGGAGAAGTGAATGGCAGTAGGGAAGGGGGAAAGTCCAGCAGATCTTCTCTCCCTCAGAGGCCTGGACCCTGGCAGATGGACTGCAGGGAGGGCCTAATTCTTTTCAGGCAAGGCCCAATGGAGCTGGCCTGCCCTTCTCTCCCTCTGGATGATGGTGGAAGGAGGGAGGGCAGCTTAAAATAGTACAGTTTGACAGAACTTTAAGTGTCAAGGCTCCAACCTACAGAATTATAATAGATGGAGAGTGAATTAATGTACCCTGAAGAGTTGTTTGTGCACCTATCTGCAGAAATCCAATTTATAGTCCAAAAAATTAAAGTAGAGTAGACCCACTGAACCAATGGGATATAAATGAGTGATGATGCAGGGGGCACCTACACTGTAGAAATAGTGCAGTTTCTGCCACTTTAAGTGCCAAGGCTCCAACCTACAGAATCTTGGGGTTTGTAGTTTTATGAGGCATGAGCATTCTTTGGCAGAGAAGGCCAAAGACCATGTAAAATTACAAATCCCAGAATACCATAGGATGGAACTTTCATAACAATGTTATGGAAATAGTCTGCTGAGAATTTTTAGAAGATGAAAGGCCACCACTTCAAATGGAAAGGGGACAATCTAGTGTTTACTCTTTCACAAAGTGTTTACTTTTGTACTTTCTATCTAAATTAACAAAGTGGTTTAGCTTGGCAGCAAAGTTTATCAGGCCAGATCTGAACCTGCAGGCCCATTCCACTTGAATGTGATGTGCATGCATAGCAACCTTATTAATCCTAGGTCTTCTACTAATTTTGCCAGATAAACTGGTTCATAAAATACATCAATGCAGTATCAATAGACTGGCCAGCAAACAGTGAGCCTTGAGAAAAGCTGCCATTATAATTGCTGCTTGTTGGTCCCAAATGAAAGGGGCTGTAGGTATGCCAGAGATTAGCAAATTCTTCTTCATTTTGGATGAAACAGATGTAAAATTTATTTACTGATCTCAGATCCCTCATGCCATGCTTGTTTTGGCCTTCACTATCACTCTAATGAATTCAAGTGTGAACATTTCACTTGACTTCGCTTGGCCTGTTGTGTGTATTCAGGGAATATTGCCAAGTAAGCAAGAGTAAGGAAATGCTAGCAATATTCTCCAGGAGGATTATACTTATTTAAGAATTAAACCAGCAGCTGTATGCAGCATTTTGGCTGAGTCCATTTAATAAACAGTAAATTAATATGTATGCACCTCTGCTTCCAAGGAATAGAAAATGCAACAGGCAACCGCATAAACAAGTACATTAATAAATATTCAGCACAGCTGGTAAATGTGTTTTCTAATATTCAAGTAAGGTAAAATGATTTGAGATGAATTATGGGTGACTCAATCATTGTTTCACTTTTTAACCTCCCTTTTGAAATGTCAAACAAGCTGCTGTGTCGAGTTGCTTTAGCTTTTATCATGTAAATAATAGATTAAGATCAATTAACGATTTAATGGAAACTAGTCTTCAAGCAATAAGGTGGTACATGTTGCCACCAATGGGAACTATTGTCTGGAACTATAGCAACTGTTGTTTGTGTCTTTTTGCTTCTTGGGTCCAAACCTCCCACCTTCATAAAATTAAAGAATAGAGTGTTGCAAATATGTGCTCGATTCTGTATCAGCCACCTAGATTATACTCTCCTAACCCAACCAATCCATCCCAAACTAGACAGAAATGTCATCTCTGCATGATCTGATCACTGTCAGAATGCAATCACTGCAAGTGCAACTGATACCCAGTAATGTAGGATGAAAGGAGCAGTTACAATCATGGCAATAGTGTCAAAGGACATTTTCAGACAAGGGAAATTGGCAGTATAATCCAATGGCAATCTGAACGCAATCATAGGGTTTAACATTATTACGTGATAGACTACCACACGCAATTTCGGGCAATGAGAAGTCAGTCCGGATGCAATCATGGGGTTTCATGTTATTGCGTGAGAAGTGATCACACACAATTTTGAGCAATGGCAAGCTATTTTCAGCCAATGGGAAGTCAGTTTGAATGCAATTCAAATTCATGTAAATTCGCTAAACTAGCAAATTCACATAAATGCATTCTGGCCCCACTTTCTTTTAATTTGAAATTAAGAGAAATTCCTCCTGTGTGATAAACTCCAAAATGAAGTGAAGAGAGAATCCAAAAAACCTAGAGAAAAATTCACACAGCATTTAGACTTTCTGCAAAAAGATGCTCAGAGGTGTTCTTTTTACTAGGGATTGGTTTGAAATCCTAAATTCAGATTTGTAACTTTTTAAATTCAAATATGCAACTTAGTGATTTTTTAAAAATTGTTTAAAAATAAATTTCTGTGAAGTTCTCATCTGTTTTGTTGTTGTTGTTGTGTACCTCCAAGTCATTTTTCACTTATGGAACATATCATTTTCTTGGCAAGTTACATCAGAGGGGGTTTGCCACTGACATCTTCTGAGGCAGAGAGAATTTGACTTGTCCAAGGTCATTCAGTGGGTTTTAATTCTCATGCCGAGAATCAAATCCTTATTATAGTTCAATAAGTCATAGTCCAATGCTCAAACTACTATACTATGCTGGCACTCTCTTCCTTGTTTACACCAGCCAAATTCAATTGGTATAACTATTTCCAACATGGAAAGGACCATATTGGACCTGCTTGCAACATTAATGTTAAAGATGAAGAGCCTCTCTCTAAAAACAAAGTGGCAACATCAGTTCAGCAGTAGCATGGTGGAATACACAAGTATTCAAACAGACTTTCGAGCTCTCAAAGCCTTGTGCCTAGATAAGAGAGATTTGTTAGCTTCAGTTGCAACTACATTCAGATAAAAAAAAAACCTGAACTTCTCTCCATCTTGAATATGAAGAGATTTGCAAACATTGTTATATTCTTATCAAAACTACATGAAACAAAATCCTCACTCATTTTCACTTATTACTCATCATCCCAACATTAGTAGATAGCTGATCAAAGGGGAGCAAATCAGCAAAATCTGGTTCAGATGCCTAATTTAAGCTTGCAAGAGAAAAAAAACTATAGGTATTGCTTATACCTATACAAATGAGTTCTGGAATCTTCAGCATCTAGCAACTTACAACAACCCTTCACAGAAAGCTTCCCACTCCTACACTTCTTTCAGCTAGTGTTAACATTTCACTGTTTAAGTTAAATCGATTGATATTTGATAAAAGTGAATGGCCCTTGTGTGTTTTGATATAAGTGGCAATCTAACATGAGAACCTAGCATACAACAAGGGTACACTTAATAAAACAAACATCAACTTATCTAAAGTATACGTGTGAAATTATAACGCTTCTAAATGTATTCTGAATGGCCTATAAATGATGAAAAAGTCACATCAGAAAGGAAAACTTTTGAAATATAGATCCTTAGAAGAAGCTCTTATTTATGGACCTGTGTATGTGCCAAGAACTGTCTCATCAATCATATATCATCTGAAGTGGGGACAGAACTTTCTGCAGGCTAAGCAGCTCCATACAAATGTAATGTGAATCTTTTCCCTTTCCTCCTAGAAATTGCTGCGTAATAACTATGACCTTGGAATTCCATCAAACATCTCTGCAGGCTAGTACATGGCTCTATGTGCACTCCCAGATCTTCACAATGTAACATGGTAACTACCCTCTAATAGTACAGAGGATTTATTCAGCTCCAAGCTGTTGGAAGCAAAGAGGCTTCAATGCTTTTATAAAGTGATTCATGACAAGGAATTCTAGAGAACCTGCTGTTAAGACCAGTGCACTGGGTTTACTGGTTTGGGGAGAAAAGCTCCTCCAGGTAGTAAGTCTCTGCAGGAGCGTACAGGCTGAAGGTATTTAAAACGAACAATTTAACAGAATACCAACCCACCACCAACAACAACAACACAAAAAGAAAATCAGGTTGAGGACAAGCACAAACAATAACTTCTTTATTAAAAAGACAGAAAGAGATAGCAGTAGAAACTGTCAGAACAGTCTATATTCAATGCAAGCTGTTTCTCAAAGTAAAAGAAGGGGGGAATGGAACGGCATAGATGGTAAAACCCTACTCCTTACCAATCTAAGGGAGCTAGCAGAGTGTAAGTAAGTTAAAGGAACAATAGACTAAAAGCACACAAATAGATTTTCTCACCCTCCAATGTGAAAAAGAGTCTACATTATTGTTGATGTTGCTACACCTGTCTCTGAGTGTGTCTGTGTCTGTCTTGCTCACCCCCTTTGTCTATATTTAACCTTTTCCTAACTTGGGGACTATCACCTGGAGTGAAGGAGATAGCTCCAGGTGGGGCAAAACGTGATTTCAGTGTTGTTCTATGGAGGGTTCAAAAGCAAAACCTTGTACTTAAGTGATGAGTGCACAGCTTGTACCTCGTATGCAAAGGGGCAGATGTGAGCATTCCTTCTGGACACTGATAACGGCTCTTAGATGGCTGGGGAATTGACACCAATGAGACAAAGCCTGACACCAATGGAGATGCACACATGAGACAAAGCAAATTAAGTATAGACATTAACCCTCTTTCAAATCCAGATAGGTTTTCCCAACATCCCTGGAAACTGCACAATATCTTACAATGGGAAATGGTAAGTCTGAGCCAGTTTGGCTGGCTCTCCATTAAGTGGAGGTAAACAAGAGAGTTAAGCATTGATTTCTGACCTGAACACATCAATGAGACCATTTCCTTCTCAGCAGGAGGGGTGGAAAATGAGGCTTGACCTCTCCAAGGGATCAAGGCTCCCTTGCCCTATTTTCTAGTATGCTTTTCTACAACTCATGCAGACTCTGGCAAGAGGCAGCTTCCTGCTTCACCATCAAAGTCTAACAGTTCATATTTACTGATCATAACTAATAACACTTCCTGCCCTTTTTTAAATCACTACTCTCTTTCTTTCATCTATATATTCCAGGCTTTTTTGCTTCCCTTCTGCCTGCAGTGGTCACTTTCCCTTCTTCCAAAACTCAGTTAGACCTTTGTCTCCCTTTGACTGGGAAGAGACTATCCAATAGACACCCACCTCAAGATCCCTTACATCTGTACATAACACCCAGCTTTTCGGGGCTCCAACTGCAATCTAGACAATCTTGTTTTGTCTTTCTCATTTGCTATGCCAAGATGGATTTCCTGAAACAATAAATGTAGGTTCCCCCCCCCCCATTTTTTTTAACCTTACAAGAGCATACTGAGTATTTTATCCTGCTTTCTACTGCAAGTTTATAGTGCAGTGGCTACACTGCACCCTCTGTGATATAGATATCAAATACAGTCTTCCCTCTGTATTCACGGCTTTGGAACTCATGGTTTTGATCATTCACAAGGTTAAGGCCTCCACATGCACACACATTCCCCCTCCTCTCCATCCCCTTCCTGCCACTTTGTAACTAGTCCAGTTTGAGCCAGCTACAGGAAAGAGAAGGAAGCTCTTTCTCTTTCTTTCTCCTGAGGCTTTCCAGGGCAGCAGCGTATGGAGGAAGAGAGGACTCCCCCCCCCCCACAGCCCCTGGGCAACAGGGTCCAGAGGAAGGGAGAGCAAGTCCCTTGCCTTCCTTCTGATGCTTCAGAGAGCTGAGGCAAGCTCTCTGAAGCATGGGAAGGGAGGTAGGGAAATCTCACTCGCACTTCTCTCTTCCTCCCTTGAAGCCTCAGAGAGCTTGCCTGGGGCAAAGAGAAGGGGTGAGACCAGTGCGTCTGAGTCCCCCAGATTCCTTATGATACCTCAGAGAGCTCAGGCAAGCTCTCTGAGGCATCGGAGGTGAGAAGAGAGGCAAGCATGCATGCATTCTTCTCAAAACTCTCCCTGTCACTCTGAAACTGTGGGGAGGGGTTACTCGCGAAACTTTCAAATTCACAAGGGTCCTTTGCCCCTAACCCCCATGAAAAATCCTACATAAACTGACTGTCAGAATATCAGTCTTCCTTGATTTAAATTGGTTATTAAGCAACATTCCCAAACTCCATCAAACCTTGTATCTACCTAGAACATATCCGATGATGGCTTTTACACTGTGGATTTTCTAATCCAGTACTTCAGGTGGACCTGTTCTTTTTTTTTTTTTCTTTTCTTTTCTTTTCACTTTTTCTTGATCAGATCTAGCAACAGTGTTAAAACTGTTGCTATAAAGATAGACATACATCTAAGTTAAGCAGTTTTTTAAAGTCTTTTTGATGTTAATCGCTTAACTGTTCTTATGGAATCAATACAATGTACACACAAACAAGCAAACAAAACCCAAAACATCCTAGCTATATATGGATTGTATATAACGTATGGTGTTGATCAGACTACAGCCCAAACATGACCAAAATTCAAGACCCTTAGCAATGCAAAAATCTGCAATATGGATTTTGGCTCTGGGTCTGTCTTGTTTTGGTCTCAGTAAACAAACGGAGCTTCAGAAAGGGAATGCAAGAAAATACAGAGCTGAGGCATATACAGGGAGATGTGTAGCTCACCAGCAAGGTGTCTGAAGCAGCCAAGTCAATTCAGCCCATGTCATACACAGTCCAGCAATAAATCAAGGCAACAGTCCAAAAGCAGATGCAAGAGCATAGTAAACAAACAGAGCAAGGTCTAAAACACAATTCGGAACAGAAGACATGACTGTTGCTTCTACCAAGGAGTTCAGTTGTCAGCAACAAATTCCTGAGACTATTCATGATCTGGTAGCATCCCACAGATGCTATCTGATTGCTGAGCTTTTTAAATATAAATGCTCAGAGTGTATCTGCCCCTCCTTCTCTTGACAATGCTCAGCAAGACCTGATACTACCAGGTGTGTATCTCTGTCTGTATCTATATCAGGCCGTGGGTGCTGGCGTAGGGTCTCACCATCTATCTCTGGCACTAGCAGGTCTCTGTCTGAGTACTCACTGTTAGCATCAGAGTCTGCACTGGGGTGTTGGAGGCAGGGCATGGCAGGGTCTTTCTCTCACTCTCCTTTGCTCTTTTTAGTTATGGATTACTGGCAGCATTTAAATATGATTAGATGCCATCATTTACAGTACCAAACAATGGCTTGGATTTCCCTGGAACAGTCTGTATACTTAATCTTTGACCTTTTCCTGATCTCATAGTACTTGTAATCCCTCCTTACTGAGTCAGTTCTTTTTCATTCCAGTTCCAAGGATCAGCAGTGGATGCAGCAACAAGAAGGGAACCAAAGTACAGGAGTTTGTGTCCCCACATGGTTTTCTGGGTATTGTCTAATTCAGCATGTGCGGGGGGGGGGGGGGTGTGCGGAGGTGTTAGTTTCTGTGTAAAGCATCTTGAACAGCCACATTCTCTAAATGCCCAAAAGTAAAGAACTAAGCAGAAAGATGCATTATGCTCTTCCTTCAGAGTGCAAAAAAGTTACTTTTTTGGACTGTTACACAAACACATACAAAAAAGTTTCACAGCATGGCCAGCAGTCCTATTGGCTGGGAGATTCAAATCCTGGGATTTTTAATTTGTTGTGGTATTAGAGCTCTCTGACAGAGCAGGCTACATTTCTCAAAAAACTACAATTCCCAGAATTCCATAGCGTTCAGCTGTGGCAGTTAAAGTGGTGTCACACTGGATTATTTCTGCAGTGCAGATGGAGCCTAAGTAGCAAAATGTAGTTTAGATATTGGGGCCATTATCTTAAATAATAATTGTTCTTTTGAAAATGCTCTTTTAAAGTGAATTGTTTTGGCTGAACTTCTGTTAATTGAAGGATTTGTATCTGAATAGCATTTCTTGCACTATTAATTAATTGATCAATTAATTAAATTAATACATTTTATTTCTTACCTGCCTCTCCCCATGGCTTGAAGTGGAGTACAACAGAGATTAATATATATACCAAGTATTAAACATATAATTTAAAACACATACACATAGGATTGAAATGACCATTAAATATTAAAATCATCCAGATTCAATTATTCCAATTTAAAATTCATAGTTTAAAATCCACTGAGTATGTCTACTAAAAGAGATATGTCTTCAGTCCTGTTTTAAATTCAGCATGTTTAGGTGCCAAATCTCTCCTGGCAGATAATTCAACAATTTAGGGGCGGCCAATGAAAATGCCCTCTGGGTGATAACTGCTGGTCTAGTCCTGGCAGGCTGAAGTAAATGTTTTCCCAGAGGACTTGAGTGTACAGGGGGGATTAGACAGAAGGAGGCAATCCCATAGGTAACCTGTACCCATACTATGTAGGGCTTTAAAGGCAATAACCAACACTTCATGCTTTGACCAGAAACTAACTGGCAACTAGTGCAGTGATTTTAACATTGGCACACTATGTTCACTCCTAGATGATACGATCAATCTGGTTGTTGCATTTTGAACTATTTGAAGTTTCCAAACCTGGTACAAAAGTAGCCCAATGTAAAACACATTGCAAAAGTCCAGCCTTGAGGTTATTAGCATGTGAACTACCTTCTTGAGTCTTCCAATTCTAGGAAGGGGTGTAGCTGGAGTATCAGCCGAAGCTGATGATATGCACTCCTGACCATCGTATCTATCTGGGCTGACACTTGGAGAGTCGGATCCTGGAGCACTTCCAAGCGGTGAACACAATCTTCCAAGGAGAGTGTAACACCATCCAGAAATGGTTGACAAACCTCCAACCCTAGATTGGGGCCCTCAGTAGTAAGCTCTTCTGTCTTGTGTGGATCAATAAAGTGATTTAAAAAAAGCAACTGACAGTGGATCTAGCAATGAACAACTGCCAATAAACTGTTAAAGTCAAAATAAGGTTAAAATGTTTCAGTGCAAACAGTCGTTGTTGTTCCAGTAAGAGGGTTGAAAATAAAACAATAGCCAGAAAATATATATATATATATATGAATATCTATATATATATATATATATATATATATGATTATTTTTAAGAAACAGGATTTGTTTAAAGTCATTCAGTTTAAACCAGCCAGCCCTGAGGCAAGCCCTTTGTGCTTTTACCATTTTTCAACATCTGAAATATTAAAGGTAGAGAAACCTTTTTAGAGTCAAAAGCCAGAATCATGACCATGATGCTGAAGAACGAAACCACAGGGTCTTTTTCTGAGCTGATCTGAAAAAGCCTCTGGGCTTCTTTGGGCCACTGCTGCTGTCATTCCTCACCCCCCTCCAGGCAGCCATCACTTCCCTTTTTGTTCGTATCATTTTCAGATTACCAGCAGGCTGGTGTCTCTGTGGGCCTGAACTTGACAGCCATTTTCTATAGAGCTGACTGCCAGCTGATCAGCAATCCAGTGACCGTTGTCTGGCTATACTCTTTCCATTGAGCCCTGGGGAGTCTTGAGTTATTCTGTCACTCTAGACAAAAAAAGTGTGGATTTCTAGTGCTACCATCCACCAATGCATCCCTGATGCTACTGACTGTACTGTTCCCTGCTTAGCTACGCTTGAGCTTGTAGCACAGTTTTTTCATTGTTTCCTTTGCAATTCCCCAAGGACTTGGAGGACAACCACCCTGACCTCTCCTAAGATAACACATGAATACTGCAGCTGAGTCCCACGAGAGATCCTGAGAGGAAGGAATGCAATATGTTGGGGTCTCCTGTGCTTACTCTTACTGTGCTGAGCGTGCATGCAGTGTGTGGAAAAGTACATAATACAATACAGCACTGCCATATGGTGACACTGTAAAAGAAAAAAATTCTGCTCAAGAGCTAGTATTAAGTGCATCTTGTCAGTCTGAATTCCGAGTACAAGATGCTTTCAGGCACCCCCTCCCTGTTTTATAGAAGAAACACCCTTCTTCACTATTTACAGCTATACATGAAAGCATGCTTTGCTTACATGTTCAATTTATCTTTGTAAGAGCTCCCCTCACCTTCACCATTGTAAAGCTGATTTATAAATAATAGCTTTTTTCACAGTTATTCACATGACAGTGACACTGACAACAGAAACTGCCATTAAAGCTCCAGGGAGCCTTGTAAGGCCAATCAGGCTAATGCGGTTGAATGCCATGTTTCACCATCTAGTTATTAATCTTTTTTACCACAAAGGATTCTCCATTCGCCCCTAAAAATATGTATAGTGTTTCACCTCCTTTCACCTAGCAAGGGAGCAATGCTTTCCTTTCCTCCTAATAAATATGAACTTGATTTTTTAAACTAATGGCTTTCACATCTGTGGGAGTGGTGACTCTGCTCCAGGATTTAGTGAATTTTAAAGGAACTGTTCAATTTGCTACTTTATGGATAGAATCCACCACCTTAGATAGCCCCTTTAAAGGTCAAAATGGAGCCATCACTCCTAAAGACACAGAAACCACCAATTGCCAGTGATCTTTGTACATAACATAGAGTTCACCTCCCCGTGCTTTGATAAAACCTGTACTTTCCCAAATTAACTTTGTATCTCCATGTCATCCTTGCATGGTAAACTAAAACCAGTGACATTTATTTTGTGAATATAGGGCCTATATAGACCAACACTTTGTGTCAGCCTGTGGGCAGAGCCAGGGTACAGCATCCTCATGCTGGACACCCTAACTCCCCAGGGTGCCATTTTGGTGCACGCCGGTCCACATGGTGCACATCATCATGACGAACCTCTGACGCTGCAGCTACATAATGCAGCACCAGGGGCATCATAAAGCCACACCACCACGGCTATGGTGCCCCTTGGAAGGCACAAAAAGGAGCTGCTTTTTGTGGCTCCTTTTTGCACTCTCCAGAGGCTGGATTGGGGCCGTGGCATGAGGTTGCCGCAGCCCTGATCTGGCCCTTTGGGGTGGTCTGTATAGCCCAATAGTGATGTACATTGATACATGCCACAGAGAGGAATTGACAGTGATTTATGTGGTATCATCTGATGGGTGCAGACATGTCTGCAACTGTAACTCAAGTTCTGCAATGTGGTGGAATATGATTGTTGTTACTGCTGAAAAAATGTTTATGTGGATAAAATAAGTTCTTTCTTTCTTTCCCTGTGGTAATATGTACAAACATCAATCCAATTTAACCACATTTCTTTTTCTCTGACCACTTTAGTTGAATTCATTTGCCCAGAGCATTGTTCTACCACTCCCCAGTTATGGATGGCTTCAGCCTATCATTATAGCTATTCTCCATAAAAGGAACTTTCTAAGCTCTGGTATTGTCAAAGAACCACTAGCCAAGATGCCAACTTTGAGTGAGTAAAAATGAAGTGCTTTAAGTAGAGGTGAGCTTAGGCTTTAGAGGCACAAATGTTTCCTCCCATGGCTCTGAACATTCATTGACAAATTGATGGTGCCCAGTGACCTGAACTGGTGTCTTGTCTGGATGGTTCCTTGGATCAATACAAAGTCTGCACAGATTCCACTAAATGCTCAATCTCTTTGAAATGAAAAACAAAGGCCGTTTTGTATGCACAGAGCTGATTGATGAATTTAGAACATCTGCTGTGTTGTGTCTCCGAGTTTGGTCCCAGTGGCCAGTGAACTTCAACACAACTTTTCTCTCCCCCCCCCCCCCCAAAAGACAAGATTTTTGTTCCTTCTGTTTTTTCAGAAGTCAAAAACTAACTGTCCTTGAGTTGTTTAAATCTATTTATAACAATAGTCTAATAGGAACAGGTGAGACATTCAAGAACAAGGTAGTTCCACTGTGATTGTGAGTTGTAACATTTGTGACATTGGTGAATGGAATATGGAGGATGAAAAAGCCTTCTAGTGGAAAATCTGTGCAGCTTTTCAAGTCTAAATCCATTTTGGTCAAAGCACCAAGAACAAAAAAGAGACCAGCATTAATGCAGGAAAGAAGCCAATGGGTTCTAAACAATAAATATATGGCAAAAGGAAAGCTAGTGGGAAAGCTCATGACAAAGTCAGATTAACATTCATCCTGCACATTATCTTCCAAGGAGTATCTACCTGGTGACTCTTAGAGCCAGACTGGACTAGAGAAGCCTATAGTGGCTGGAACATTCAAGGAGTTGTAGTCAAAAGAAATGGGGAAGATCCAAGATTGGGAAAAATTAACCAACCAAGGCTTCTAGTACAGCTGTGACAAATAATCTGATTCCTTTGCCAATATCACCAATGGTCATATCGTGGATTAGGGGAACTGCAGACATGTAACTTTAGACATTTTCCCCTCTTTGCTTTGAAAGTGGCACAGTAAATTTACCTATACAAGTTTGTTTATTTTTTTAAAAAAATCTTAAAGTCAGCCCTAAAATTAGACAGAGAAGATTTTCAAACCTGGCAGAAGCACTGGTAACTCATCCCTGAACCATCCCTCAAACATGGAGGAAGCGTGCATGTCTGAATGCCTGGTGCACTTCCTCAATCATCATGGAATTGTTGCTCCCTCTAGCATCCCTGAATCGTCTCAAGGGGAGCAGATTTCCTCTGAACGAAAACTTTGCGTTCAGAGGAAATCCACTCCCCTTGAGATGATTCAGGGATGCTAGAGGGAGTATCAATTCCATGACAATTGAGGAAGACACCAGGCGTTCAGACACGCTCTTCCTCCACATTTCAGGGATGTTTCAGGGACAAGTTACCAATGATTCTGCCAGGTATGGAAATCTTCTGAGACAAGTTTCAGTGCTATTCGTTCTCCCCAGTATTGCTTTCCACCTTTTTTCCTGACTGATGTTAGTGTTACTCCAGCACTAGCAGTGAGGAATGACTTCAAGGGGAGCAGGAAATAATTTAAAAATAGTTTAATTCACCCTTTGCAATGATGAGTCTGAGTGGTATCTGAGTGGTTAAATTATTAGGGATGTGCTCTGTGGTGTTGGCAGTATGGCTTCAAGTCCTTGGTGGATCCTTTCTTTTGTCCCTGACATGTCTAGATTCCCCCCCCCCTCACTATTGCTAAAAGATCAATAGAAAGATTCCAGTCCTACTTTTGATGATAAGTCTCAAATTCCCAAGTCTATTAAGAGTAATCATGAGGATGATGAATTTATTGAGGTGGTTTACATGTATTGATTTTGCAAATAGAGATACAGTGTGTGGAAATCAGATCATTATGCTAATCTATGGGAGATGTTTCCAAAGGATATTATGAGCCTGCATGGTACCTTTTCCAGGATCATTTCTATCCTCTGTATGAAAAACTTCAAACATTTCCTTGGATCTCAGAAAGCCCCTTTTCTGCAAAGTTCCATAGTCTGTTAAGTTTATCGCTTGGTTTAGTAATTCGTCTTACCTCTACTGGTTTAAATTTCAATTCGGGATGCATCTTTATCTTATCAGAATTTTTTTGCTGCCGAATTTGCCACTCGAATAATGCCCGGGTGCATCCCAGGTTCCAGGAATGCTCCGGCAACCATTTTCTTAAACCGGAAAACTCCTGGATCTGGAGCACTCCTGGAAGCGAGGATGCCCCCAGGCTGTATTTGGGTGCCAAATTTGGCAGCAAAAACCTTCTGATAAGATCAGGATGCAACCCAAATTGAAATGTAAACCGGGAGTGGTAAGACGAATTAATAGGCCAAGTGATAAGCTTCTGCCTGTCTGTCTTGCTTTAGTATTACTCTTTGTTCCTTTTCTTTGTATGTTTGGTAAATTTGCATATTCTTAGATAATTTTTTTAAAATCCCAATCTCCTGCTTCACAGTCCATGCTATTTGCAGTAAACTGCTGGTGGAGGCTGTGGCTGAGGCTGCTGTCATTGTGTCCCATGTGAGTAGTGATTATTCGTGGAGTTTCCAGGAAGGCTTTTTCCTCCACTTTTCCCATTTTCATGTTTTCTGGCTGAGTGTTTCTCCTTCTCCAGTCTGAGGATTCACTGGATATAACAACCATTCTGCCAGCATAGCTCTGGTGTAGCTCCTACTTCCTAAAGTAAATTTAGTATGGAATTGCTCTGTTAACTGATATATTGTGTTTGTTTTTAATTTTTCTTTCTCTCTTTTATTGCAGCAGCCTTAGGGGTCCTTTTGGGAGGTGAAAGATGGGGCAGAAATATTCTTTTCAAATGTAAACAAATAACACAGTGCAGCATCAAAAACAGCAGCATCTATACAGGAGCTCAAGACATCAACACAGCAGGCAGGAAGAGGCAGCAAATAAACATTTCCATTTTTCAGGAAACATTCTGCTAAATGGCATATCTGAATAATGCTTCCCCCCACCACACACACACAACCCACCCAGTGTCTAAAGATAGATATTGGCCATGTATTTGTGGTACAGGATAAATGAGGGAGAAGTTAGTTCTAAAGCACCTCTAGATTCCTAGGATTCTAGGTCGGTGTTCATGCCAAAATGCATTAGGAATTGCAGCCCACCTTGCTATGACTTAAAATCACAGAAATATTTCATTTGTAAGCCATTCAGGAGGTGGCTCTTTAAAGGAACTATCCAAGGTTCTGGGACATTAGCCTCCACTAATGGATGTTTTGGACATCGTTGGGTTTGTCCACCATGCAGAAATAAAGCTGTATGACACCACTTTAACTGCAATGATTCAATGGTATGGAATTCCGGGAGTTGTAGTTTTGTGAGCTGTTTAGCCTTCCTTATCAAAGAGCTCTGATGGCCCACTGTACTACAAACCCTAGAATTCCATAGCAGTGAACCTTGGCAATTGAAGTAGTGTCAAACGGCTTTATTTTGGCAGTATGGCAGCAGCCTTAGAGAAGTAGGGTATTGGGGAAAGGAGAGTAATTTTCTTTTTACAAATACAGTATAAAGCCCATATTAAATTTTAATATAGCATCATGAGGGTGATTCCTAGAGCCAGAAATTGTAGAAGGCTTAGTTTGTACAATTGCCTGTCCATGATACCCAAGCCACCTCTCTTAGAATGCCTCAGCTCTGGGGACCATCTCCTTTTCCAGAAGGTAGGCCTTTGGAAATAGGCAGCTCATGGATGGCATATGCTTCCATCTGTGGACGCCATTGCTCCTAATCCTTTTCCTCTATGTACAGTTGAAGAGAAAATGGAATAGCTAATTAACACTAGCACAATGTAACAACATTCTGGCCTTAGGGCCCCAAGATGCCTTAATTCCAATCATTATGGTAATATGTACCTAGATGCATATATATTTTCCACACAGAGAGACTTGACATTTTGTGTATGAACTGCATACTTTACTCAGCTGTGGATGAAGCTTAATACATCATCCTTAATAACATCACCAGGGACTGCCCTGTGTAATGTTACCCATCCAACATCATTTGAGACGGCCTGTATGACATCACAGGGATGCATCCCTGAGTCTTAAGTTTAAGCACTGAAATTTCGGGCCCTGGGACTGTCAACCATAACCCAACACTTCATGTTTCCAGGGTGCCTAAAGGAGGTAGTGGATGGCCTCTGTTGGAAAAGGTCTAGATGTCTAAAGGATGACCTCTGTTGGAAAAAGTTTCTATAAAACATAAATCCCTTTATAATGGATAATTATTGGTCCATGTCAAATCTTCCATTATTGGTCAAAGAATGAGCAGTGGCCTCCCAGTTCCATGAGTTCCTGGATGAAACAGATTGCCTTGATCCTTTGGAATCTGTTTTTAGGCCTGGCTATAGGACACATAGGGCTTTGGGTGATTTGGCAGATTATTCCTGAAGGGAGTGTGTCCTTGATGGTTCTGCTGAACTCTTGGCAGCTTTTGATAGCATCAGCCATGGTGTCCTTCTGGGCTTCCTTGTTGGGAATGGGACCCTGCATTCCTTCCTGGATGGATGAATCCAGAAAGCTGGTGCTGGTGGATTCTTGTTTAACCCCATGACTGCTCTTGTGGAGTTCCTCAAGGCTATATTTTTTGTTTCCCATGCTGCTTAACAGCAACATGAAACTACTGGGAAGGGTTACCCAGAGTTTGGGTATCAGGTATCACCAGTATGGTAATGATACTCAACCCCTTTTCCTTTTCATCAAACTCCCCGGAAGCTCTTTTGGTTCTAAACCAGTTTTTGGTATAAATTATGGATTGACTGAGGGTGAACAAACTGCAGCTCAGTCCCGATTGGATGGATGGTCTCCTGACCAGAAAAAGGCAGGTGAAAGGGTAGGGATTCAGCCCTTGATGGATAAGGTTAGCTTCTCCCAAAGATTGGGTTTTGCATTTTGGATGTATTCCTGGATTCAGCCTTGACCAGGAGGCCCAGGTTTCTGCACTGGCCAAGAGTGCTTTTACACATTTAAAGCTGGTGTACCAACTGACTCATTTCCTGTGATCCAGACCCATACATTATTCTGCATGACTGTGCACCCAACACAACATGCTATAGTCTTGCACCCTGGAAGCAGGGAAATAATCTCTTTTCTGGTTGTAGCAGATATAGGGGTGAGCATCAGAATCACTCTCTGACCACTACTGATATGAGTGATTCCACTGAAACCACCATCACCCAGCCAGAAAGCCCCAATTTCCTCTGCTTTCAGGGAGGACCCATGGCACTGTGCATGTCATGCAGAATAACATGCAATGATGGGGTGGAGTGAAAAGAG
This sequence comes from Sceloporus undulatus, assembly GCF_019175285.1. Lineage (NCBI taxonomy): Eukaryota > Metazoa > Chordata > Lepidosauria > Squamata > Phrynosomatidae > Sceloporus > Sceloporus undulatus. The sequence continues at coordinate 140,939,567 of NC_056522.1, forward strand.
TTGTCCCATTAGCACTGGATTTCTGGATCCCTGCATAATCCTTAGAAATCTCATTGTTTCTACTTTCACTCTGATAGTTAATTTTTACAACTCTAGGCCAAGCATGGTTTATGAAACTGCATTATATATAGTACTTTGTTTCACTTGAATACCACAATCTGATCCTCCAATACAATTATTGTGTATATTTTGAATATTTCCTCTTGAAAGCACTGTGCATATTTTGATTCACAGGTGTTGAATAAAATTAATCACAGAAATAGCTCCGGGTGAGTTATGGGGATCAATCTGTCTAAAAACATTACTAGCAAAGTCCAATGATCCCGCAAATGTGTGTATCTTTGGAATGTGGGTAAATTCACACCTACATTGTTGCTTTTGGCATGAAGTTGTTGCAGCTTTTGTATTGTTCATTATTTTTGCGCTGGTATAATGCTTGCAGGGGTTTTGAGCACAACTCTAAATAATGCTAACTTCCTTTTGTTTATTACAGCATTGATGGTGTCTATTTTCAACTATTTATTTTTTCGCTATTCTGCAAAATAAAATAAAATAATTGAGATATGCCCAAGTACCTGTAGGTGTCTAATGCAAGGTATGTTTGCAATGATTGTTTGCAGGGGGAAAAGCTAAGGCAATTACACTTTTAAATTTCATAAATATATAAAACAGTACAATTATGTGCTAAGTTATGCATAAAACATTTTATGTTCTTCAGATTGTTAAGAACTGAAAACAAAACAAATATTGCGTATTTCCCTCCCCCATTCCCCCAAAGTGAAGCTTCCCCCAATGACTTTAAATACTTCCAGCTGTTTTCAAGCTGAGGAGGATGCTTTGTTTTTAGTACCCAACAGCTAAGAGTGCTGAATGTCAGAAAAAGACAAGGAGCTCCTCTGCACCTTTGAAGTTTAAAACCAGGTGCAGCTACAAGTTCTTTGCATAGCAGAAGTGCGATAAGACACAGCAGACTATCACATTGTCCCATAACTGGAATTGCCATGGATTCATTCTCAGAAAAGAAAGCCACAGAAGAACAGGTGTCTGTGAAAGAAAGAGAGAGAGGGAACAGATACAAGTCCTCATTCTCATCTTTGGCCAAGTCATTCCACCATCTCACCACCTCAAACCAATTTTTGTGGTATGCATCAAACACAAAGCAGTTCTGGAAAATGGCCAAATTCATTTATATAATTAGTCATCAATTTGCATAATATGCAAAGTAGACTACCTGGATTTGGGGAACTTGGATATGGCTCATGCTTGAGGGAGTTATTTTTTTCAGATACTAGCTGGGGATTCTGGGAAATGTAATTCCCTAATGCAACATTGCCAATTCCTGAATACAGCAAATATAGCTATACTACATCTGTTAAGCATTTACTGGGATATCACTCCCAGTCCAAGTTGCAATGTCATACCAGTCCTTGTTTGTTGTTACATCCAGTCACTCCTTACAGCTACATCAAGGCATCACACACCTCAAAGTGTTGGGGGATTGTAATAGGTTTTTACCCCTGTGGTCCCTTCTCTCATTGTTATCAGATGAGAGAGAGAGAGAGAGAGAGAGACAAAATAAAGTGTTTCCTCATATTCCATTTGTAGGTTCACCATGTCTTAAGCAGGTGAAGGTTATTTCTTCTTTCTAAAAAGGAAAAGTAGAGGAAGCTTTGAACAACTCTGCCCCTCAGGAGGTAGGGTTTCTTGAAGTATCCAATTATGTGAGACAAGGTCAATCAGACACCATGTCATGCTTAAAGGAGTTTTAATGAAGTAGACAATGGAAGAACAAAACATTTGGCAATATAAGAAAGAAAAGTGAAAGCGAAAAGCAAGAAGGCATTGTGAAAGGAACAAATCATTCTGACCCATTCTCAAAATGGGTCCCAATTTTTATGAATTGAGAGGGGGGTTGAGGTAGGGTACTTTTTTTTTTAGAAATGAGAGTTTTATTGTGTACTGTATTTTATTGTTACAGTATTTTGTTCTGAAATCTGTTTTGATTCCCTCGGGAAAAGGCGGAATATAAATAAATTACAGTGGGCCCTTCCCTTACATGGGGGATCCATTCCAGACCCTGCAACATAAGGGAAATCCAGCATATGCTGGAGCCCCGTTAGAAATAATGGGGCTCATGCCTGTAGTGTGGTGTGGCGTGCGCGCCACAGGCACGCACCCCATTACTTCTTTTGGGGTGCGTGAGGGCTTTTTCCAGCATGACTTTCAGCGTATGCTGAAAGCCGCATAAGGCGCACTCACGTATGATGCGGGAACACTGTATATTATTATTATTATTATTATTATTATTATTATTATTATTTACTACATCTCAGCACAAAGGAGGCACAATAAAAATAAAACGATAAGTGACAGTGTGCTCTGAATCTGCACACTGTATCCTTGCTTTGGCATCTGACCCTGAATTTAGCAGTGCCCCCATCCCATTCTTAAAATGATTGCAATGTGTTGCAGTTGTCAACTATCACATTCTAGATCCGTTCCAGAATTGGAGCCTATAGAATCCAGCATGATTTCTGCAAGAGGCTTCTTTCCAGTGGCATCACTAGGGGGCATGGAGGGTGCAGACCACACTTGGTGATATCTTTGAAGAGCGGTGACCCCTGGTAGGGCCCTCCTTCCATTACAGGGCATGTGGTGCTGCTACAAACATGTATCCCTCTTTCTTCACTGTCATGGCTGTCTCCCTGAGAAGGAAGCCAAGGCAGCAGAAGAGGAGTGAGCATGCCTGTCTTGGCTTCACCTCGCCTGGCTCCCTCCTCATGAGGAAGCTACACAGCCTCCCTCCCCTCCTCCATTTTCCCAGCCATCATCCCCACCCCCTGCAGCCCTGGACAGACAGCCAAATGAGCAAGTCGGGGAGGCCTCCACCACCACCACTCCGGAAACTCCACACACACATGCACACATACTGGATGGCACTGCTCCTCTCCATTTGACCATGCTCACTGTGCAGTGAACAAGACATAACAGGTGTGAAAGGTCCCTCTTCCCTGGCTGGTTAAGGAGATTATTCTCAACAGCTCCTTCCTCACCGTTTGTCATATGGGTCAGGAACAAATGCAAAGCAATTTGTAGAAAGTGCACCCATTTAAAGTGCTTAATGTGTAAATCACATGGAGAATATGCAGATGAGACTAGCCACATTAGGAGAACTGGAACATGGCCATTGCACAAATAGGTCACATGCAAAGCTGTGTAGTTCCATTCACACTTGATGCAGAGAAGCACATTCCATAGACTTATTAAGTATTTCACTGATGAAATGGGTGTGATCCAAATTTCAGCTTTAGCAAACTGTCTCATTTTGAGTCAATGAATACTTTTTTTCTAGCTCAAAGAGTCTGATTTCTGCTGGACTGTATCACCAGCATGCATAGATTCAAATTTGTAGCAACCACACAGGTGAGCAGTTTCATGAAAACTTTAAAAAGCAACAAAGCATATTTATAACACCTCAAACATTAATCTGTTTATTATGGCAAAAGCTTCTCTGGACATAGTCCACTCCATCAGATGGAGGAGTCACACTGCTACCTCTCTGGATGTTGATAAATCAAAATGAAAAATTCAAGGCATCCTCTAAGTTAACGGTGTTCAAATATTTCCTGTTGATACTTAACTCATTAATATGTGACTAAAAGATACCCACCTTTCTTTTCAGAGATGATGAAATGGTTGGAGAGTTATGTGGAGACAAATTAATAAGTCACAATATTTTTTCATTAAGAAAATACATTTGTGTTCATTTCTTGATTGGGAAATATAAGAAAATCCTAGAATAAATGTGGTTGCTCACATAAATCTTATTTACTTGTTCAAAAAGCAGACTGAATCAACACAAACAGAGGAGCATGTAAGGCTTTTCCCTTTCTGTCTCCTGTTCCATCAGATTCCTCTTGTGGAGAACAATGGTTTTGAACAAGGGAACCTCAATTGTGTGTGGACTTGTCTCATGCAATCTAGGTGAATCCAATCATGTGAATAAAGTTTCTGGCTTAAGTCTGGGCGTTTCATTGCAGGCACTTGAATGCACTAGGAGTTTGGACACAGAACTGGTACCTTCCATCTGAAATTCTATCGTTTTCAGAGATTAGGCAAGATCCTACATCAGGATTGCACTTTGCATAGCATACATGTTTACATGTCAAGTTGCATATTGATTGTGGTGTTTCAAAGAGATAGCTATATTACATGTTTCAGTATAAAAAGGGATGAAAAATTTAAAGGCACTTTGGAAACTAACTGAATTCTCATCCCCATAATTATGTAAGGTGCTTTAGTACCTGTGGCTTGAAGATTGTATTCCCTGAATGCATCTGAAGAAGGGCAGTGAAGCTCACAAAAGCTAGTGTTCAAATAAGTCAGTTTGGCGCGTTACAGATGGGCCTAAGAGGCGCGGTCCTCGCGCCGCGCTTACGCGCGAGGGGCGGCGCTTCTGGACGCGCCTTGCCCCTCGCGCATAACCGATACATCAAGATAGCGGCGCCCTATACAGATGGCACCCTATACGTCAAAACCCGGAAGAGACGTCGCGAGTGCGCGCTTTGGCACTCGTGGTGTCTCTTCCGGGTTCTTGGAAGGAGTGCGATTTGCGCGCTCTTTTTTGCTCCATAAGGGAGCCGCGCGGTTTGACTGCGGCGGCTCCCTCACAGAGCAAACAGCAGCGCCGGGAGACCGCCTCAAAGCAGCGGTTTGTAACGCCTCCCCGTCTCAAGTAAGACATTATATTGCTTCCTCATTTCCTTTTCATATTGGTTGTGCTATGCTACCATTCTGTTGCACAACCAAATGAAGAACAGATTGAGCATTGGAATTCACAACCAAATAAATTTCAGCAAATTTCAGCATATGCTATAGCAGCACACCTGCATTTCCACTTCTGTGACCTCCTAGAACTGAGTGTGGACAGTGCACACCAAACACAAATGTTCCACCGCTTCCACAGGGGAACATATACATTCATAAGGGGGCAACAGCTGCCTTCTTCCCACTTGGAAAAGGGTGCCATTTTAGGCAAGTGTTGCTTTTAGAGAACACAAAAGCTACAGAACATTTTGCAGCATTTATTGTACCACTGTTTTATATAAATCAAGAGGAATATAAATCCACAGTGGCACTGTCAAAATAATTTTAAGAAAGACTGCACAGTGTCAGGGAAGCAAAAACATTCTATCAAATAGTCATTCCCTTTGACAGCTTTTATATTTGAGTGTTCTCACAGGTCCTCCGAGTCACACAATTACTCCTGTATTTGAATGAGATTCTCCCCCACCAGCTTGTTTATATAGCCACTCACCTAGTCACCTGTGGCAAATAAAGAAGCATTGGTTCCAGGTGACCAGACAGAGAGACTACTTGCAGAATAAAAGGAAATAGGGAGAAAGTTTTTCCTTCTTCCTTTCTCTGAGGCCAGTATGTGTCACGAATGATACACCTGTATCAGCCAGAAGCTAATAAAGATGGTTGCAAAACAAAAACATTTATTGACTTGTTTACAAAGCTGTGTTATCCCTATTCCTCTCCTAACTCCTGTCTGTAATATTAGAGAGAGGGGATTTAAGACACAGTGGTGCTTTGCACTATATTTGTGCAATTCCTTTGACAGGATTACAACGGTATCAATAGTGTTATTAAAACACTTCTTTCTGCATTATAGCTAAATGCACAATAGCCCTTGTTTTGTGTCAAAAATGCATGTTATCTGTTTTCCACACATCCTGTGCTACCCCAGCCATTGCTCCTTCTTTTCCCTCTTTCACACATATACCTTTTTAAAACAAATAAATAAATAAATACCCTGTACCACAAAATCTGACAGCAATGAAATTAGACCCACAATCATGAAATTCTTTTGTCCCCTCTCATTTCTAGTGATTTGTAATTTTGGAGTTGTGTGTAGTTGTTTTAGGCTTTAGGATAGGTGATATGTAGATTTTGATCTCTTGCATCAATGGATCCATTGAAACTGAAGTCTGTTTTGGGAAACCTTATGCTGGCTTACATATCTGTCACCTTAAATGTACACTGTGTACCCTGACAAACGTGAAAAACCACTTACATGGACACAGGAAATATCATGACAATTTATCACAACCTCACTATTGCACACTGCTAATTTTAAATATATATATATATATATATATATATATATATATGAATTTAAATAGTGCAATCTCACTGATTTATACCAACAATAGATGTGTGATATAACAGAAGTGGAGAGAAGTGTTAATGACACGCCTACTTTCACAACATGGACTTCACCATCTCACTACTTTATTCTTAAAGTGATTCACACTTGCACAATCATGCGAGTGTAGAGATACTGGTGGTTATTGATAGGTTTAACTCATTAATGTGAAGTTGTGTAATAATAACAGTAGGGCAACAGGTCAACAAGGGAAGTGTGTCAACACTGTTCCAAAAATGGAGGACCCAGTTGTTGTAATTCCACTTAAATTACATCACTAGAGCCTCATATGGTAATCTTCAGAGTTGTCAAAGTCCCAGTGTTTGGGAAAGCTACTTTTTTCACAATGTAGCTTTTGGAATCTGTCTGGACAGGCCGCATTCAAGAATCTGGGGGGAATTTGCAGTGGCCAAATCTCTGCCTGGTATGAATTTTAAAATCTAGCTTTGCTTTACTATTTTAACTGCTGCATTCAAGGCTGTTTATAATTCTGCAAGCTCTTTTAATGCTATAAGTTCATTTGTTCTTTCCTAAGCTGTTATTGTTTTTCTCCTTTTCTCCAAGTTGCTCTAGGCATGTACTGGTAGACAAGCAGGCTATTCTTATTCTATGTCCTTCCAGTATTATTAGAAGAGGAAGGGGGGGGAGGAGGAGATGCTTTATTAATTTCCTTACAAATTGTATACCTTTCATTACTAGCCCACAGGGTTCTTGAAAAACCTTACAGAAAACTTAATGAAAAAAATCACACTAGAAGTTTTAGTATCAAAATAAAAACAATTTAAAAGACCTATGGAGAGCCACACAATCTTTGAAATCCAGAAACCAAGTTAGCTTCAGTCAAACTTCCACAGCACTAAACAATAAAGTCTGGACCAAACTTCTAAAAATCAGATGGAAAGTGGCCAGGAAAACAAAAAGTTCCAAAGAGAGGGTTCCAGTACAGAAAAGGCCAGAGAACTCACCTAAAAGGCCCTAAAGGAAGGCAAAGGCCTCATTCCCACTACCTTTTAAATCAGATCGTGAATCGGTTTGAACCAATTCAAGCAACCCTGGTTCCAGCTTAATCCAAATTGCTAAAGCAATTCCAAGACCCTTTTAACCCATGTCTTTTTGACATTGATTTTTTCTGCTTCTTTTTCAATAAATCGATTCCATGCAAGTGTGAACCACAAGCGGATCAGAATCGATTCAAATTTCCCCTTCAGCCGGCTGGAAATGAATCATTTTGAATCGATTCATTGGTGAATGGGAACCACAAGTGGGTTATTTTGGAGGGGAAATGTAGTGGGAACCACGCTCTGCTGTCGAATCAATCCATTGATTTGGATCACACACTGATTTATCTGTAAGTGGGAATGAGGCCAAAGAAAGACATCCAAGACAAGACTTTCATTCTGATCTCATGGAGTCAGACCTGAACCAGACATGAAACAAACAGGCAAACAATGGTGAGCCTTTAATACTCAGTGAAGGAGGTGTAAATATGACCTCTTAAGCCCTATCCAGTTATCCCTTTTTAAGGGGAAGATGGATGCACATGCTCCATTCCCATTTACCACTCATTTTGACTATCTTTGCTGTACTTCATAAGTTGAAGTCAAACTTCAGAAGAAGGTAGCTTTTTGTATCCATGAGGCAGGCTTCTAAATCAGTCAGGTGTCTACTGCGGATATGAAAGACTCCCTAATGCAAAGACATGAGGGCAGTGAGGACAGTGAAAATGGGTGGTGGAACTACACATGCTTCTTCTTCCTCATTCCCCACACACACATTTACTATTCTCTAAAGTAAAATGTGCAAACAGGGTTTGTGCAATGTGGATTCTTCTGTGGTGCACTCTCCTGAATTGCTGTATGATGGTGGTTTTGGCCAGGAAATATACAAAGAAAATGATGGTGATGGCGATGGTGATGATGATGAAACACCTCTGCTTAGCTTCTTCTACCCTTTCTCCTCCTTTATGCTCCTCCTGTCATCTTCTGCTATTGTACAGTTTCTCTTTCATGTGTCTGGTGCCATTTAATGTCACCCTTCTGCGTCACCTTCCTTCTGTCTTGTTTCCTAAGCCCCATAAATTATTAATTCCACAAACATCAAAACACTGATACCTATTGATAATTAGGAATATCTAGGAAGACAAAAAGCTTGCAAAAAGATAAGTTGCTATGCACCATCTCTGCAGTCTCATGGCACCTGTTGAATTCCTTATTTACTCTGATCATTTGAGTGTGGACTAGAGTGATATTCCCTGAAGTGGGCTAACATCAAAACACTGGTGACAGTGTTTCTCATGCAGTTACTTCTCTGGGAACTTGAAATTTCACTGGAAACTTGACCTTTCCTTAGTAAGTGATTCTGCAAAGGGAACTGGTTCTAGGACCCTAGGGGATAACAGCTGGCTTTGAAGAAAATCTTTGTGCCCATTTTGTGAAGCTTTGCATCAATTAATCCAAGTGGAAAGCAGCATGTTCATTGCAAGTCTCCTGATCATTGGTATTCAACATGGGTCTAGTTAGGTTACTCTGTCACTGATGAATGGAAGAGAGAGCTGTGTGCCATGTGGTCTACATTTCACACACACCCCAATCATCTTTGGCGAAATGCAATATATCAATAGGTTCTAATAAACATAGATGGAAACAAGAAAATAAAGCATACAAATTTGGCAACAGCTAAGTATGTATGTGGAAATGTTGCAAAATGCACAGTACTTTATTTATTTAAGACATTTGTCATTTTACTTTTGTGACTTTTGACATGGAATGGGACAGCATATAATCCAACGCACCAATTTTTCTCTTCATGACAATTATTATTTGTACTGCAAGAAGGTTTGGAAGCCCTAATCAAAATTTGAAATACACTTGAGCTAGGCATTGAGACAAGAGAACAAAAATGATAGGAGAATACCTGATCTCTCCTGAAAGGATTTCACAGTCAAAACTGATAAAACGTAATGGAGGAAAAGAGAATGAAGCATTATTTTTTTTAAAAAGGATTTACAAAAAGAGAAAGTGTAGAAAAACATTTTGCTTTAGCATGATGTTGGAATGAAGCTTCTTTCCCTCATTTTGAAATGATGAAAAATCAATGTGTTTGCTGTCCATTGGGTTGCTCATTACTGAGAATAGTCTATCAAATTCTTCAGCATTTGTACAGGGAAAGGCATCTGCATAATGTGGCAAAATATGATTCACTTTTAGAGAAGCCACAGGTAGCCTACTAGATGTCTCATAAACCTTCCTTTTTTGCTGCCTGCCTG